>NW_027272558.1:0-64189 GCF_040938485.1 Diadema antillarum | reverse complement strand
AATCAGTTGAAACCAGTTGAGATCAGTTGAAACATGTTGAAACTACTTGAAACTAGTTAAAACCAGTTGAAACCAGTTACAAATAGAGACCAGTTACAAATAGAGACCAGTTGAAACCAGTTGAAATTGGTTACCCCATCCCCACTTTAAATGTCAGGCCCCTAAGGCCTGGGCCACTACGTGAGTGGTCAGATGAGGTTGCTAACCTCCTAAGCTACACATTTATACCGACCCCAGTGTGGCCCACGCCGTTTCGATGTCTGAAAATAACGAAAATACAAGGATATGTAGAATTTCATATATAACGTTTGTAAATGGCAGGAAACACCTACATTGTCACTTTAACTGTCAGGCCCTTTTACAGCCTGGGCCACTATGTGAGTGGTCAGATGAGGTTGCTAACATCCTACGCTACACATTTACAGCGACCCCAATGTGGCCCAGGCCGTTTCAGTGTTTGTTTGAAATAAAGGCAGTATAAGGTTATGTATATATCATTTTATATGCGATCTTTGTAAAAGCTACACAGTTATAAAGACGCAAATGTGGCTAGGCCGTTTTAGTATTTCTTTTTTTAAATAAAGGCATTACAAAGTTATGTAGCATTTTATATATGCGACCTTTGTAAATGGCAAGAGGCACCTACATTGCCACTTTAACTGTCAGGCTCCTACAGACTGGGCCACTATGTGAGTGGTCAGATGAGGTTGGTATCATTTTAAGCTACACATTTATACCCACCCCAATATGGCCCAGGCCGTTTCAATGTCTCAAAATAACGAAAATACAAGGATATGTAGCATTTGACATATCATAACGTTTGTAAAGTGCAAGAAACCCTATATTGTCACTTTAACTGTCAGGCCCTTACGGCCTGGGCCACTATGTGAGTGGTCAGATGACGTTGTTAACATCCCAAGCTATATATTTATACCGATTTATACTGGTCATTTATACTGATACATTACATTTCAATACATTGTGTCACTTGATTTCCTAACATACGCTTTCTTGAAGTTCCTGAAGTTTCTTAGTTTCTTTTCAACTTCTGAATTACGTCATTATAAGAAATGACAATTTTGTTTCTTTTGAACAAAATAGCTTTCTAATTAGTTGGACAATATTGACGGGTTTGTTAAAAATCATTTTCAATACATTGCGTCATTAGTAGTAATGACGCAAATATAAGAAACCATAGCACTCGCGATTAAATATTAAGAAGAAAAAAGACATTTCATTCCTTCTGCTACTTTCAAATAGTTTGGTACTTGTTTCAAACTGCAAATGATTAGACTATCAAGCATCTTAAATTGGTCATTAATCAGTCATTTGATTTCATAACATACTCTTTCTTGAAAACCAATGATTCGCTTACCTTGCACGAAAATTTGATGGTTTTACGTTGCAAACGAACTCCCACCCGTTTGCAATGTAATGTACGATTTAACCAATAACGAACAAAATAGCTTTGGAACCAGATTGACAAAATTGACGGGTTTCTTACAAATCGTTTTCAATACATTGCGTCATACATTAGTAGTAATGTCGCAAAGATAAGAAACCATAGCACACGCCATTAAAGGTCAAGAAGAAAAAAGACATTTTATTCATTCTGCTATTTTCAAATACTTTGGTACTTGTTTCAAATTAAAGTAATTAGACTGTCAAGCATCTTAAATTGCTCAGTTGTCAGTCACTTGATTTCATAATACACTCTTTTTTGAAATTCAAGTTTATTTTAAACTTCTGAATTCCGTCATAATAAAAAATGAAAGTTTTGTTTCTTTTGAACAAAATAGCTTTGCAATCAGATTGACAAAATTGACGGGTGTGTTACAAATCATTTTCAATACATTGCGTCATTAGTAGTAATGACGCAAAAATAAGAAACCATAGCACACGCGATTAAAGATCACAAGAAAAAAAACATTTTATTCATTCTTCTACTCTCAAGTAGTTTGGTACTCGTTTCAAACTGCAATTAATTAGACTATCAAGCATCTTAAATTGGTCATTTATCAGTCATTTGATTTCATAACATACTCTTTCTTGAAGTTCCTGAAGTTTCTTAAGTTTTTTTTTTTAATTTCTGATTTCCGCCATAACAAGAAATGAAAGTTTTTGTTTCTTTTGAACAAAATAGCTTTGTAATCAGATTGACAAAATTGACGGGTTTGTTAGAAATCATTTTCAATACATTGCGTCATTAGTAGTAATGACGCAAAGACAAGCGATTAAAGATTAAGAAGAAAAAGACATTTCATTCCTTCTGCTACTTTCAAATACTTTGGTACTTGTTTCAAACTTCAAATGATTAGATTATCAAGCATCCTAAATTGGTCATTTATCAGTGACTTGGTCTCATTACATACTGTTTCTTGAAAACCAATGATTTCGTTTAACCTTGCAGGAAAATTTGACGGTTTTACGTTGTAAACGAACTCCCACCCGTTTGCAATGTAATGGTACGATTTAACCAATAACGAACAAAATAGCTTTGGAATCAGATTGACAAAATTGACGGGTTTGTTACAAATCATTTTCAATACATTGCGTCATTTGTAGTAATGACGCAAAGATAAGAAACCATAGCACACGAGATTAAAGATCAAGAAGAAAAAAGACATTTCATTCCTTCTGCTGCTTTCAAATACTTTGGTACTTGTTTTAAACTGCCAGTAATTAGACTATCAAGCATCTTAAAACGGTCATTTATCAGTCACTTAATTCCGTAACATACTCTTTCTTGAAGTTCCTGAAGTTTCTTAAAGTTTCTTTTAAACTTCTCAATTCCGTCATAATAAGAAATGAAAGTTTTGTTTCTTTTGAACAAAATAGCTTTGTAATCAGATTGACAAAATTGACGGCTTTGTTACGAATAATTTTCAATACATTGCGTCATTTACTAATGACGCAAATGACGCAAAAATAAGAAACCATAGGACGCGCAATTAAAGAGTTAGAAGGAAAAAGGCATTCATTCGTTCTATTACTTTTAAATATTTTGGTACTTGTGGCAAGCTGCGAGTAACTAGACTATCAAGCATCTTAAATTGGTCATTTATCATTCACTTGAATTCATAACATCCTGTTTTTTTGAAAACCAATGATTTCGTTTCCCTTGCACGAAAATTTGACGGTTTTACTTTGGAAATGGTTTCAATCCCGTTGGCAATGTAATGTACGATTTCCCCAATAACAGATTCTTTATTTCGTCGAACCTTCCCCGGATTTCTAGCGAGTAACAAAACTCGACATAACAAATACAAGGAATTTTCTCTCCTTGTACAACACATCGAATATACTGCCCAATGTTTCTTTACTTTGCGTTGTTACTGCCAAATACCCAATTTACTGGGAATTCAATGAAACTTTCAGTATGGACTAATTTGATTTCATCACCGTTATAATGCCGAGACTCATTACACACACTAATTTCTCAACTGGTTTCAACTGGTTTGAACTAGTCTCAACTGGTTTTAACTGGTTTCATCTGGTTTCAACTGAATTGAACTGATCTCAACTGGTTTTAACTGGTTTCATCTAGTTAAACTGGTTTTAACTGGGTTCAACTGGTGTCAACTAGTTTCAACTGATCTCAAGGATTCAAAAAGTTCAACCCACATAAACAAAAGGTTTACAAAATAGAGCGTTCATTAAAAGACAATGGAAGGGAAGAAGAGAAACTTGTATTATAAAGGAAAGCAAGGGAGAGATGGATAAGTTTGAAAAGAAATAATGAAAGCAACTACTATAAAGAAATGCAAATTAAAAAAAAGATAAATCAAACCTGGATGAATGCAAAGATTAATATCAAGGAAAGAAGTTGAAACCAGTTAAAACCAGTTGAGACCAGTTTAAACCGTGTAAAAAAAGTTGAAAAAAATCGAGAACAGTTGAAACCAGATGAGACCAGTGGAAACTAGTTAAAATCAGATAAAACCAGTTGAAACCAGTCAAAATCAGTTGAAACCAGTTTAGATCAGTCGAAACCTGTTAAAATTACTTGAAACTAGTTAAAACCAGTTGAAACCAGTTGAAAAAAGTTAAAACTACTTGAAACCAGTTAGTTAGAAACAGAGACCAGTTGAAAACCAGTGAAAACCTGTTAAAACCAGTTTAGACATTTCAAACAAGTTGAAACCAGTTGAAACCAAATGAAACCACTTGAGATCAGTTGAAACTACGTACTTGAAACCAGTGAAAACCAGTTGAGACTAGTTGAACCCAGTTGAGATACATTGAACCACTTAAAACGAGTTGAGACCAGTTCAAAGCAGTTGAAACCAGCTAAAACCAGTTGAGACCAGTTCAAACCAGTTGAAACCAGTTAAAACCAGTTGAGAACAGATCAAACCAGTTGAAACCAGTTGAGACCAGTTGAAATAACTTGAGATCAGTTGAAACTAGACCATACCGGTTGAGACCAGTTCTAACCAGTTGAGACCAGTTCAAAAAAAAGTTGGAACCAGTTGAAACGAGTTAAAACCAGTTGAAACTAGTCAAGAATAGTTGAAACCAGTTGAGACCATTTGAAACTAGTTAAAACCAGTTGAAACCAGTCAAAATCAGTTGAAACCAGTTTAGATCAGTCGAAACATGTTAAAATTATTTGAAACTAGTTAAAACCAGTTGAAACCAGTTGAAAAAAGTTTAACCTATTTGAAATCAGTTAGTTAGAAACAGAGACCGGTTGAAAACCAGTGAAAACCTGTTAAAACCAGTTGAAACCAAATGAAACCACTTGAGATCAGTTGAAACTACGTACTTGAAACCAGTGAAAACCAGTTGAGACTAGTTGAACCCAGTTGAGATACATTGAACCAGTTAAAACCAGTTAAAACCAGTTGAGACCAGTTCAAAGCAGTTGAAACCAGCTAAAACCAGTTGAGACCAGTTCAAACCAGTTGAAACTAGTTGAGACCAGTTGAAATGACTTGAGATCAGTTGAAACTAGTCCATACCGGTGGAAACCAGTTCTAACCAGTTGAGACCAGTTCAAAAAAAGTTGAAACCAGTTGAAACGAGTTAAAACCATTTGAAACTAGTCAAGAATACGTGAAACCAGTTGAGACCATTTGAAACTAGTTAAAACCAGTTGAAACCAGTCAAAATCACTTGAAACCAGTTTAGATCAATCGAAACCTGTTAAAATTACTTGAAACTAGTTAAAACCAGTGTAAACCAGTTGAAAAAAGTTAAACCTACTTGAAATCAGTTAGTTAGAAACAGAGACCAGTTGAAAACCAGTGAAAACCTGTTAAAACCAGTTTAGACATTTCAAACAAGTTGAAACCACTTGAAATCAGTTGAAACTACGTACTTGAAACCAGTGAAAACCAGTTGAGACTAGTTGAACCCAGTTGAGATACATTGAACCAGTTAAAACCAGATAAAACCAGTTGAGACCAGTTCAAAGCAGTTGAAACCAGCTAAAACCAGTTGAGACCAGTTCAAACCAGTTGAAACCAGTTAAAACCAGTTGAGAACGGATCAAACCAGTTGAAACCAGTTGAGACCAGTTCAAACTAGTCCATACCGGTTGAGACCAGTTCTAACCAGTTGAGACCAGTTCAAAAAAAGTTGAAACCAGTTGAAACGATTTAAAACCAGTTGAAACTAGTCAAGAACAGTTGAAACCAGTTGAGACCATTTGAAACTAGTTAAAACCAGTTGAAACCAGTTAAAATCAGTTGAAACCAGATGAGATCAGTTGAAACATGTTGAAACTACTTGAAACTAGTTAAAACCACTTGAAACCAGTTAAAACCAGTTGAGAACAGATCAAACCAGTTGAAACCAGTTGAGACCAGTTGAAATAACTTGAGATCAGTTAAAACTAGTCCATACCGGTTGAGACCAGTTCTAACCAGTTCAAAAAAAGCCGAAACCAGTTGAAACGAGTTAAAACCAGTTGAAACTAGTCAAGAACAGTTGAAACCAGTTGAGACCATTTGAAACTAGTTAAAACCAGTTGAAACCAGTTAAAATCAGTTGAAACCAGTTGAGATCAGTTGAAACATGTTGAAACTACTTGAAACTAGTTAAAACCAGTTGAAACCAGTTACAAATAGAGACCAGTTACAAATAGAGACCAGTTGAAACCAGTTGAAATTGCTTACCCCACCCCCACTTTAAATGTCAGGCCCCTAAGGCCTGGGCCACTACGTGAGTGGTCAGATGAGGTTGCTAACCTCCTAAGCTACACATTTATACCGACCCCAGTGTGGCCCACGCCGTTTCGATGTCTGAAAATAACGAAAATACAAGGATATGTAGCATTTTATATATAACGTTTGTAAATGGCAGGAAACACCTACATTGTCACTTTAACTGTCAGGCCCTTTTACAGCCTGGGCCACTATGTGAGTGGTCAGATGAGGTTGCTAACATCCTACGCTACACATTTACAGCGACCCCAATGTGGCCCAGGCCGTTTCAGTGTTTGTTTGAAATAAAGGCAGTATAAGGTTATGTATATATCATTTTATATGCGATCTTTGTAAAAGCTACACAGTTATAAAGACGCAATTGTGGCTAGGCCGTTTTAGTATTTCTTTTTTTAAATAAAGGCATTACAAAGTTATGTAGCATTTTATATATGCGACCTTTGTAAATGGCAAGAAGCACCTACATTGCCACTTTAACTGTCAGGCTCCTACAGACTGGGCCACTATGTGAGTGGTCAGATGAGGTTGGTATCATTTTAAGCTACACATTTATACCCACCCCAATATGGCCCAGGCCGTTTCAATGTCTCAAAATAACGAAAATACAAGGATATGTAGCATTTGATATATCATAACGTTTGTAAAGTGCAAGAAAACCTATATTGTCACTTTAACTGTCAGGCCCTTACGGCCTGGGCCACTATGTGAGTGGTCAGATGACGTTGTTAACATCCCAAGCTATATATTTATACCGATTTATACTGGTCATTTATACTGATACATTACATTTCAATACATTGTGTCACTTGATTTCCTAACATACGCTTTCTTGAAGTTCCTGAAGTTTCTTAGTTTCTTTTCAACTTCTGAATTACGTCATTATAAGAAATTGACAATTTTGTTTCTTTTGAACAAAATAGCTTTCTAATTAGTTGGACAATATTGACGGGTTTGTTAAAAATCATTTTCAATACATTGCGTCATTAGTAGTAATGACGCAAATATAAGAAACCATAGCACTCGCGATTAAATATTAAGAAGAAAAAAGACATTTCATTCCTTCTGCTACTTTCAAATAGTTTGGTACTTGTTTCAAACTGCAAATGATTAGACTATCAAGCATCTTAAATTGGTCATTAATCAGTCACTTGATTTCATAACATACTCTTTCTTGAAAACCAATGATTCGCTTACCTTGCACGAAAATTTGATGGTTTTACGTTGCAAACGAACTCCCACCCGTTTGCAATGTAATGTACGATTTAACCAATAACGAACAAAATAGCTTTGGAACCAGATTGACAAAATTGACGGGTTTCTTACAAATCGTTTTCAATACATTGCGTCATACATTAGTAGTAATGTCGCAAAGATAAGAAACCATAGCACACGCCATTAAAGGTCAAGAAGAAAAAAGACATTTTATTCATTCTGCTATTTTCAAATACTTTGGTACTTGTTTCAAATTAAAGTAATTAGACTGTCAAGCATCTTAAATTGCTCAGTTGTCAGTCACTTGATTTCATAATACACTCTTTTTTGAAATTCAAGTTTATTTTAAACTTCTGAATTCCGTCATAATAAAAAATGAAAGTTTTGTTTCTTTTGAACAAAATAGCTTTGCAATCAGATTGACAAAATTGACGGGTGTGTTACAAATCATTTTCAATACATTGCGTCATTAGTAGTAATGACGCAAAAATAAGAAACCATAGCACACGCGATTAAAGATCACAAGAAAAAAGACATTTTATTCATTCTTCTACTCTCAAGTAGTTTGGTACTCGTTTCAAACTGCAATTAATTAGACTATCAAGCATCTTAAATTGGTCATTTATCAGTCATTTGATTTCATAACATACTCTTTCTTGAAGTTCCTGAAGTTTCTTAAGTTTTTTTTTAATTTCTGATTTCCGCCATAACAAGAAATGAAAGTTTTTGTTTCTTTTGAACAAAATAGCTTTGTAATCAGATTGACAAAATTGACGGGTTTGTTAGAAATCATTTTCAAATCATTGCGTCATTAGTAGTAATGACGCAAAGACAAGCGATTAAAGATTAGAAGAAAAAGACATTTCATTCCTTCTGCTACTTTCAAATACTTTGGTACTTGTTTCAAACTTCAAATGATTAGACTATCAAGCATCCTAAATTGGTCATTTATCAGTGACTTGGTCTCATTACATACTGTTTCTTGAAAACCAATGATTTCGTTTAACCTTGCAGGAAAATTTGACGGTTTTACGTTGTAAACGAACTCCCACCCGTTTGCAATGTAATGGTACGATTTAACCAATAACGAACAAAATAGCTTTGGAATCAGATTGACAAAATTGACGGGTTTGTTACAAATCATTTTCAATACATTGCGTCATTTGTAGTAATGACGCAAAGATAAGAAACCATAGCACACGAGATTAAAGATCAAGAAGAAAAAAGACATTTCATTCCTTCTGCTGCTTTCAAATACTTTGGTACTTGTTTTAAACTGCCAGTAATTAGACTATCAAGCATCTTAAAACGGTCATTTATCAGTCACTTAATGCCGTAACATACTCTTTCTTGAACTTCCTGAAGTTTCTTAAAGTTTCTTTTAAACTTCTCAATTCCGTCATAATAAGAAATGAAAGTTTTGTTTCTTTTGAACAAAATAGCTTTGTAATCAGATTGACAAAATTGACGGCTTTGTTACGAATAATTTTCAATACATTGCGTCATTTACTAATGACGCAAATGACGCAAAAATAAGAAACCATAGGACGCGCAATTAAAGAGTTAGAAGGAAAAAGGCATTTCATTCGTTCTATTACTTTTAATTACTTTGGTACTTGTGGCAAGCTGCGAGTAACTAGACTATCAAGCATCTTAAATTGGTCATTTATCATTCACTTGAATTCATAACATCCTGTTTTTTTGAAAACCAATGATTTCGTTTCCCTTGCACGAAAATTTGACGGTTTTACTTTGGAAATGGTTTCAATCCCGTTGGCAATGTAATGTACGATTTCCCCAATAACAGATTCTTTATTTCGTCGAACCTTCCCCGGATTTCTAGCGAGTAACAAAAATCGACATAACAAATACAAGGAATTTTCTCTCCTTGTACAACACATCGAATATACTGCCCAATGTTTCTTTACTTTGCGTTGTTACTGCCAAATACCCAATTTACTGGGAATTCAATGAAACTTTCAGTATGGACTAATTTGATTTCATCACCGTTATAATGCCGAGACTCATTACACACACTAATTTCTCAACTGGTTTCAACTGGTTTGAACTAGTCTCAACTGGTTTGAACTGGTTTCATCTGGTTTCAACTGAATTGAACTGATCTCAACTGGTTTTAACTGGTTTCATCTAGTTAAACTGGTTTTAACTGGGTTCAACTGGTGTCAACTAGTTTCAACTGATCTCAAGGATTCAAAAAGTTCAACCCACAAAAACAAAAGGTTTACAAAATAGAGCGTTCATTAAAAGACAATGGAAGGGAAGAAGAGAAACTTGTATTATAAAGGAAAGCAAGGGAGAGATGGATAAGTTTGAAAAGAAATGATGAAAGCAACTACTATAAAGAAATGCAAATTAAAAAAAAGATAAATCAAACCTGGATGAATGCAAAGATTAATATCAAGGAAAGAAGTTGAAACCAGTTAAAACCAGTTGAGACCAGTTTAAACCGTGTAAAAAAAGTTGAAAAAAATCGAGAACAGTTGAAACCAGATGAGACCAGTGGAAACTAGTTAAAATCAGTTAAAACCAGTTGAAACCAGTCAAAATCAGTTGAAACCAGTTTAGATCAGTCGAAACCTGTTAAAATTATTTGAAACTAGTTAAAACCAGTTGAAACCAGTTGAAAAAAAGTTAAAACTACTTGAAACCAGTTAGTTAGAAACAGAGACCAGTTGAAAACCAGTTAAAATCAGTTAAAACCAGTTGAGACCAGTTCAAAGCAGTTGAAACCAGCTAAAACCAGTTGAGACCAGTTCAAACCAGTTGGCAGTTGAAACCAGCTAAAACCAGTTGAGACCAGTTCAAACCAGTTGAAACCAGTTAAAACCAGTTGAGAACAGATCAAACCAGTTGAAACTATTTGAGACCAGTTGAAATAACTTGAGATCAGTTGAAACTAGTCCATACCGGTGGAAACCAGTTCTAACCAGTTGAGACCAGTTCAAAAAAAGTTGAAACCAGTTGAAACGAGTTAAAACCATTTGAAACTAGTCAAGAATACGTGAAACCAGTTGAGACCATTTGAAACTAGTTAAAACCAGTTGAAACCAGTCAAAATCACTTGAAACCAGTTTAGATCAATCGAAACCTGTTAAAATTACTTGAAACTAGTTAAAACCAGTGTAAACCAGTTGAAAAAGTTAAACCTACTTGAAATCAGTTAGTTAGAAACAGAGACCAGTTGAAAACCAGTGAAAACCTGTTAAAACCAGTTTAGACATTTCAAACAAGTTGAAACCACTTGAAATCAGTTGAAACTACGTACTTGAAACCAGTGAAAACCAGTTGAGACTAGTTGAACCCAGTTGAGATACATTGAACCAGTTAAAACCAGATAAAACCAGTTGAGACCAGTTCAAAGCAGTTGAAACCAGCTAAAACCAGTTGAGACCAGTTCAAACCAGTTGAAACCAGTTAAAACCAGTTGAGAACGGATCAAACCAGTTGAAACCAGTTGAGACCAGTTCAAACTAGTCCATACCGGTTGAGACCAGTTCTAACCAGTTGAGACCAGTTCAAAAAAAGTTGAAACCAGTTGAAACGATTTAAAACCAGTTGAAACTAGTCAAGAACAGTTGAAACCAGTTGAGACCATTTGAAACTAGTTAAAACCAGTTGAAACCAGTTAAAATCAGTTGAAACCAGATGAGATCAGTTGAAACATGTTGAAACTACTTGAAACTAGTTAAAACCACTTGAAACCAGTTAAAACCAGTTGAGAACAGATCAAACCAGTTGAAACCAGTTGAGACCAGTTGAAATAACTTGAGATCAGTTAAAACTAGTCCATACCGGTTGAGACCAGTTCTAACCAGTTCAAAAAAAGCCGAAACCAGTTGAAACGAGTTAAAACCAGTTGAAACTAGTCAAGAACAGTTGAAACCAGTTGAGACCATTTGAAACTAGTTAAAACCAGTTGAAACCAGTTAAAATCAGTTGAAACCAGTTGAGATCAGTTGAAACATGTTGAAACTACTTGAAACTAGTTAAAACCAGTTGAAACCAGTTACAAATAGAGACCAGTTACAAATAGAGACCAGTTGAAACCAGTTGAAATTGGTTACCCCATCCCCACTTTAAATGTCAGGCCCCTAAGGCCTGGGCCACTACGTGAGTGGTCAGATGAGGTTGCTAACCTCCTAAGCTACACATTTATACCGACCCCAGTGTGGCCCACGCCGTTTCGATGTCTGAAAATAACGAAAATACAAGGATATGTAGAATTTCATATATAACGTTTGTAAATGGCAGGAAACACCTACATTGTCACTTTAACTGTCAGGCCCTTTTACAGCCTGGGCCACTATGTGAGTGGTCAGATGAGGTTGCTAACATCCTACGCTACACATTTACAGCGACCCCAATGTGGCCCAGGCCGTTTCAGTGTTTGTTTGAAATAAAGGCAGTATAAGGTTATGTATATATCATTTTATATGCGATCTTTGTAAAAGCTACACAGTTATAAAGACGCAAATGTGGCTAGGCCGTTTTAGTATTTCTTTTTTTAAATAAAGGCATTACAAAGTTATGTAGCATTTTATATATGCGACCTTTGTAAATGGCAAGAGGCACCTACATTGCCACTTTAACTGTCAGGCTCCTACAGACTGGGCCACTATGTGAGTGGTCAGATGAGGTTGGTATCATTTTAAGCTACACATTTATACCCACCCCAATATGGCCCAGGCCGTTTCAATGTCTCAAAATAACGAAAATACAAGGATATGTAGCATTTGATATATCATAACGTTTGTAAAGTGCAAGAAACCCTATATTGTCACTTTAACTGTCAGGCCCTTACGGCCTGGGCCACTATGTGAGTGGTCAGATGACGTTGTTAACATCCCAAGCTATATATTTATACCGATTTATACTGGTCATTTATACTGATACATTACATTTCAATACATTGTGTCACTTGATTTCCTAACATACGCTTTCTTGAAGTTCCTGAAGTTTCTTAGTTTCTTTTCAACTTCTGAATTACGTCATTATAAGAAATGACAATTTTGTTTCTTTTGAACAAAATAGCTTTCTAATTAGTTGGACAATATTGACGGGTTTGTTAAAAATCATTTTCAATACATTGCGTCATTAGTAGTAATGACGCAAATATAAGAAACCATAGCACTCGCGATTAAATATTAAGAAGAAAAAAGACATTTCATTCCTTCTGCTACTTTCAAATAGTTTGGTACTTGTTTCAAACTGCAAATGATTAGACTATCAAGCATCTTAAATTGGTCATTAATCAGTCATTTGATTTCATAACATACTCTTTCTTGAAAACCAATGATTCGCTTACCTTGCACGAAAATTTGATGGTTTTACGTTGCAAACGAACTCCCACCCGTTTGCAATGTAATGTACGATTTAACCAATAACGAACAAAATAGCTTTGGAACCAGATTGACAAAATTGACGGGTTTCTTACAAATCGTTTTCAATACATTGCGTCATACATTAGTAGTAATGTCGCAAAGATAAGAAACCATAGCACACGCCATTAAAGGTCAAGAAGAAAAAAGACATTTTATTCATTCTGCTATTTTCAAATACTTTGGTACTTGTTTCAAATTAAAGTAATTAGACTGTCAAGCATCTTAAATTGCTCAGTTGTCAGTCACTTGATTTCATAATACACTCTTTTTTGAAATTCAAGTTTATTTTAAACTTCTGAATTCCGTCATAATAAAAAATGAAAGTTTTGTTTCTTTTGAACAAAATAGCTTTGCAATCAGATTGACAAAATTGACGGGTGTGTTACAAATCATTTTCAATACATTGCGTCATTAGTAGTAATGACGCAAAAATAAGAAACCATAGCACACGCGATTAAAGATCACAAGAAAAAAAACATTTTATTCATTCTTCTACTCTCAAGTAGTTTGGTACTCGTTTCAAACTGCAATTAATTAGACTATCAAGCATCTTAAATTGGTCATTTATCAGTCATTTGATTTCATAACATACTCTTTCTTGAAGTTCCTGAAGTTTCTTAAGTTTTTTTTTTTAATTTCTGATTTCCGCCATAACAAGAAATGAAAGTTTTTGTTTCTTTTGAACAAAATAGCTTTGTAATCAGATTGACAAAATTGACGGGTTTGTTAGAAATCATTTTCAATACATTGCGTCATTAGTAGTAATGACGCAAAGACAAGCGATTAAAGATTAAGAAGAAAAAGACATTTCATTCCTTCTGCTACTTTCAAATACTTTGGTACTTGTTTCAAACTTCAAATGATTAGACTATCAAGCATCCTAAATTGGTCATTTATCAGTGACTTGGTCTCATTACATACTGTTTCTTGAAAACCAATGATTTCGTTTAACCTTGCAGGAAAATTTGACGGTTTTACGTTGTAAACGAACTCCCACCCGTTTGCAATGTAATGGTACGATTTAACCAATAACGAACAAAATAGCTTTGGAATCAGATTGACAAAATTGACGGGTTTGTTACAAATCATTTTCAATACATTGCGTCATTTGTAGTAATGACGCAAAGATAAGAAACCATAGCACACGAGATTAAAGATCAAGAAGAAAAAAGACATTTCATTCCTTCTGCTGCTTTCAAATACTTTGGTACTTGTTTTAAACTGCCAGTAATTAGACTATCAAGCATCTTAAAACGGTCATTTATCAGTCACTTAATTCCGTAACATACTCTTTCTTGAAGTTCCTGAAGTTTCTTAAAGTTTCTTTTAAACTTCTCAATTCCGTCATAATAAGAAATGAAAGTTTTGTTTCTTTTGAACAAAATAGCTTTGTAATCAGATTGACAAAATTGACGGCTTTGTTACGAATAATTTTCAATACATTGCGTCATTTACTAATGACGCAAATGACGCAAAAATAAACCATAGGACGCGCAATTAAAGAGTTAGAAGGAAAAAGGCATTTCATTCGTTCTATTACTTTTAAATACTTTGGTACTTGTGGCAAGCTGCGAGTAACTAGACTATCAAGCATCTTAAATTGGTCATTTATCATTCACTTGAATTCATAACATCCTGTTTTTTTGAAAACCAATGATTTCGTTTCCCTTGCACGAAAATTTGACGGTTTTCCTTTGGAAATGGTTTCAATCCCGTTGGCAATGTAATGTACGATTTCCCCAATAACAGATTCTTTATTTCGTCGAACCTTCCCCGGATTTCTAGCGAGTAACAAAAATCGACATAACAAATACAAGGAATTTTCTCTCCTTGTACAACACATCGAATATACTGCCCAATGTTTCTTTACTTTGCGTTGTTACTGCCAAATACCCAATTTACTGGGAATTCAATGAAACTTTCAGTATGGACTAATTTGATTTCATCACCGTTATAATGCCGAGACTCATTACACACACTAATTTCTCAACTGGTTTCAACTGGTTTGAACTAGTCTCAACTGGTTTGAACTGGTTTCATCTGGTTTCAACTGAATTGAACTGATCTCAACTGGTTTTAACTGGTTTCATCTAGTTAAACTGGTTTTAACTGGGTTCAACTGGTGTCAACTAGTTTCAACTGATCTCAAGGATTCAAAAAGTTCAACCCACATAAACAAAAGGTTTACAAAATAGAGCGTTCATTAAAAGACAATGGAAGGGAAGAAGAGAAACTTGTATTATAAAGGAAAGCAAGGGAGAGATGGATAAGTTTGAAAAGAAATAATGAAAGCAACTACTATAAAGAAATGCAAATTAAAAAAAAGATAAATCAAACCTGGATGAATGCAAAGATTAATATCAAGGAAAGAAGTTGAAACCAGTTAAAACCAGTTGAGACCAGTTTAAACCGTGTAAAAAAAGTTGAAAAAAATCGAGAACAGTTGAAACCAGATGAGACCAGTGGAAACTAGTTAAAATCAGTTAAAACCAGTTGAAACCAGTCAAAATCAGTTGAAACCAGTTTAGATCAGTCGAAACCTGTTAAAATTACTTGAAACTAGTTAAAACCAGTTGAAACCAGTTGAAAAAAGTTAAAACTACTTGAAACCAGTTAGTTAGAAACAGAGACCAGTTGAAAACCAGTGAAAACCTGTTAAAACCAGTTTAGACATTTCAAACAAGTTGAAACCAGTTGAAACCAAATGAAACCACTTGAGATCAGTTGAAACTACGTACTTGAAACCAGTGAAAACCAGTTGAGACTAGTTGAACCCAGTTGAGATACATTGAACCACTTAAAACGAGTTGAGACCAGTTCAAAGCAGTTGAAACCAGCTAAAACCAGTTGAGACCAGTTCAAACCAGTTGAAACCAGTTAAAACCAGTTGAGAACAGATCAAACCAGTTGAAACCAGTTGAGACCAGTTGAAATAACTTGAGATCTATGAACCAGTTGAAACGAGTTAAAACCAGTTGAAACTAGTCAAGAATAGTTGAAACCAGTTGAGACCATTTGAAACTAGTTAAAACCAGTTGAAACCAGTCAAAATCAGTTGAAACCAGTTTAGATCAGTCGAAACATGTTAAAATTATTTGAAACTAGTTAAAACCAGTTGAAACCAGTTGAAAAAAGTTTAACCTATTTGAAATCAGTTAGTTAGAAACAGAGACCGGTTGAAAACCAGTGAAAACCTGTTAAAACCAGTTGAAACCAAATGAAACCACTTGAGATCAGTTGAAACTACGTACTTGAAACCAGTGAAAACCAGTTGAGACTAGTTGAACCCAGTTGAGATACATTGAACCAGTTAAAACCAGTTAAAACCAGTTGAGACCAGTTCAAAGCAGTTGAAACCAGCTAAAACCAGTTGAGACCAGTTCAAACCAGTTGAAACTAGTTGAGACCAGTTGAAATGACTTGAGATCAGTTGAAACTAGTCCATACCGTGAAACCAGATGAGACCAGTGGAAACTAGTTAAAATCAGTTAAAACCAGTTGAAACCAGTCAAATCAGTTGAAACCAGTTTAGATCAGTCGAAACCTGTTAAAATTACTTGAAACTAGTTAAAACCAGTTGAAACCAGTTGAAAAAAGTTAAACCTACTTGAAACCAGTTAGTTAGAAACAGAGACCAGTTGAAAACCAGTGAAAACCTGTTAAAACCAGTTTAGACATTTCAAACAAGTTGAAACCAGTTGAAACCAAATCACTTGAGATCAGTTGAAACTACGTACTTGAAACCAGTGAAAACCAGTTGAGACTAGTTGAACCCAGTTGAGATACATTGAACCACTTAAAACGATAAAACCAGTTGAGACCAGTTCAAAGCAGTTGAAACCAGCTAAAACCAGTTGAGACCAGTTCAAACCAGTTGATAAAACCAGTTGAGAACAGATCAAACCAGTTGAAACCAGTTGAGACCAGTTGAAATAACTTGAGATCAGTTAAAACTAGTCCATACCGGTTGAGACCAGTTCTAACCAGTTCAAAAAAAGCCGAAACCAGTTGAAACGAGTTAAAACCAGTTGAAACTAGTCAAGAACAGTTGAAACCAGTTGAGACCATTTGAAACTAGTTAAAACCAGTTGAAACCAGTTAAAATCAGTTGAAACCAGTTGAGATCAGTTGAAACATGTTGAAACTACTTGAAACTAGTTAAAACCAGTTGAAACCAGTTACAAATAGAGACCAGTTACAAATAGAGACCAGTTGAAACCAGTTGAAATTGCTTACCCCACCCCCACTTTAAATGTCAGGCCCCTAAGGCCTGGGCCACTACGTGAGTGGTCAGATGAGGTTGCTAACCTCCTAAGCTACACATTTATACCGACCCCAGTGTGGCCCACGCCGTTTCGATGTCTGAAAATAACGAAAATACAAGGATATGTAGCATTTTATATATAACGTTTGTAAATGGCAGGAAACACCTACATTGTCACTTTAACTGTCAGGCCCTTTTACAGCCTGGGCCACTATGTGAGTGGTCAGATGAGGTTGCTAACATCCTACGCTACACATTTACAGCGACCCCAATGTGGCCCAGGCCGTTTCAGTGTTTGTTTGAAATAAAGGCAGTATAAGGTTATGTATATATCATTTTATATGCGATCTTTGTAAAAGCTACACAGTTATAAAGACGCAATTGTGGCTAGGCCGTTTTAGTATTTCTTTTTTTAAATAAAGGCATTACAAAGTTATGTAGCATTTTATATATGCGACCTTTGTAAATGGCAAGAAGCACCTACATTGCCACTTTAACTGTCAGGCTCCTACAGACTGGGCCACTATGTGAGTGGTCAGATGAGGTTGGTATCATTTTAAGCTACACATTTATACCCACCCCAATATGGCCCAGGCCGTTTCAATGTCTCAAAATAACGAAAATACAAGGATATGTAGCATTTGATATATCATAACGTTTGTAAAGTGCAAGAAAACCTATATTGTCACTTTAACTGTCAGGCCCTTACGGCCTGGGCCACTATGTGAGTGGTCAGATGACGTTGTTAACATCCCAAGCTATATATTTATACCGATTTATACTGGTCATTTATACTGATACATTACATTTCAATACATTGTGTCACTTGATTTCCTAACATACGCTTTCTTGAAGTTCCTGAAGTTTCTTAGTTTCTTTTCAACTTCTGAATTACGTCATTATAAGAAATTGACAATTTTGTTTCTTTTGAACAAAATAGCTTTCTAATTAGTTGGACAATATTGACGGGTTTGTTAAAAATCATTTTCAATACATTGCGTCATTAGTAGTAATGACGCAAATATAAGAAACCATAGCACTCGCGATTAAATATTAAGAAGAAAAAAGACATTTCATTCCTTCTGCTACTTTCAAATAGTTTGGTACTTGTTTCAAACTGCAAATGATTAGACTATCAAGCATCTTAAATTGGTCATTAATCAGTCACTTGATTTCATAACATACTCTTTCTTGAAAACCAATGATTCGCTTACCTTGCACGAAAATTTGATGGTTTTACGTTGCAAACGAACTCCCACCCGTTTGCAATGTAATGTACGATTTAACCAATAACGAACAAAATAGCTTTGGAACCAGATTGACAAAATTGACGGGTTTCTTACAAATCGTTTTCAATACATTGCGTCATACATTAGTAGTAATGTCGCAAAGATAAGAAACCATAGCACACGCCATTAAAGGTCAAGAAGAAAAAAGACATTTTATTCATTCTGCTATTTTCAAATACTTTGGTACTTGTTTCAAATTAAAGTAATTAGACTGTCAAGCATCTTAAATTGCTCAGTTGTCAGTCACTTGATTTCATAATACACTCTTTTTTGAAATTCAAGTTTATTTTAAACTTCTGAATTCCGTCATAATAAAAAATGAAAGTTTTGTTTCTTTTGAACAAAATAGCTTTGCAATCAGATTGACAAAATTGACGGGTGTGTTACAAATCATTTTCAATACATTGCGTCATTAGTAGTAATGACGCAAAAATAAGAAACCATAGCACACGCGATTAAAGATCACAAGAAAAAAGACATTTTATTCATTCTTCTACTCTCAAGTAGTTTGGTACTCGTTTCAAACTGCAATTAATTAGACTATCAAGCATCTTAAATTGGTCATTTATCAGTCATTTGATTTCATAACATACTCTTTCTTGAAGTTCCTGAAGTTTCTTAAGTTTTTTTTTTAATTTCTGATTTCCGCCATAACAAGAAATGAAAGTTTTTGTTTCTTTTGAACAAAATAGCTTTGTAATCAGATTGACAAAATTGACGGGTTTGTTAGAAATCATTTTCAAATCATTGCGTCATTAGTAGTAATGACGCAAAGACAAGCGATTAAAGATTAGAAGAAAAAGACATTTCATTCCTTCTGCTACTTTCAAATACTTTGGTACTTGTTTCAAACTTCAAATGATTAGACTATCAAGCATCCTAAATTGGTCATTTATCAGTGACTTGGTCTCATTACATACTGTTTCTTGAAAACCAATGATTTCGTTTAACCTTGCAGGAAAATTTGACGGTTTTACGTTGTAAACGAACTCCCACCCGTTTGCAATGTAATGGTACGATTTAACCAATAACGAACAAAATAGCTTTGGAATCAGATTGACAAAATTGACGGGTTTGTTACAAATCATTTTCAATACATTGCGTCATTTGTAGTAATGACGCAAAGATAAGAAACCATAGCACACGAGATTAAAGATCAAGAAGAAAAAAGACATTTCATTCCTTCTGCTGCTTTCAAATACTTTGGTACTTGTTTTAAACTGCCAGTAATTAGACTATCAAGCATCTTAAAACGGTCATTTATCAGTCACTTAATGCCGTAACATACTCTTTCTTGAACTTCCTGAAGTTTCTTAAAGTTTCTTTTAAACTTCTCAATTCCGTCATAATAAGAAATGAAAGTTTTGTTTCTTTTGAACAAAATAGCTTTGTAATCAGATTGACAAAATTGACGGCTTTGTTACGAATAATTTTCAATACATTGCGTCATTTACTAATGACGCAAATGACGCAAAAATAAGAAACCATAGGACGCGCAATTAAAGAGTTAGAAGGAAAAAGGCATTTCATTCGTTCTATTACTTTTAATTACTTTGGTACTTGTGGCAAGCTGCGAGTAACTAGACTATCAAGCATCTTAAATTGGTCATTTATCATTCACTTGAATTCATAACATCCTGTTTTTTTGAAAACCAATGATTTCGTTTCCCTTGCACGAAAATTTGACGGTTTTACTTTGGAAATGGTTTCAATCCCGTTGGCAATGTAATGTACGATTTCCCCAATAACAGATTCTTTATTTCGTCGAACCTTCCCCGGATTTCTAGCGAGTAACAAAAATCGACATAACAAATACAAGGAATTTTCTCTCCTTGTACAACACATCGAATATACTGCCCAATGTTTCTTTACTTTGCGTTGTTACTGCCAAATACCCAATTTACTGGGAATTCAATGAAACTTTCAGTATGGACTAATTTGATTTCATCACCGTTATAATGCCGAGACTCATTACACACACTAATTTCTCAACTGGTTTCAACTGGTTTGAACTAGTCTCAACTGGTTTGAACTGGTTTCATCTGGTTTCAACTGAATTGAACTGATCTCAACTGGTTTTAACTGGTTTCATCTAGTTAAACTGGTTTTAACTGGGTTCAACTGGTGTCAACTAGTTTCAACTGATCTCAAGGATTCAAAAAGTTCAACCCACAAAAACAAAAGGTTTACAAAATAGAGCGTTCATTAAAAGACAATGGAAGGGAAGAAGAGAAACTTGTATTATAAAGGAAAGCAAGGGAGAGATGGATAAGTTTGAAAAGAAATGATGAAAGCAACTACTATAAAGAAATGCAAATTAAAAAAAAGATAAATCAAACCTGGATGAATGCAAAGATTAATATCAAGGAAAGAAGTTGAAACCAGTTAAAACCAGTTGAGACCAGTTTAAACCGTGTAAAAAAAGTTGAAAAAAATCGAGAACAGTTGAAACCAGATGAGACCAGTGGAAACTAGTTAAAATCAGTTAAAACCAGTTGAAACCAGTCAAAATCAGTTGAAACCAGTTTAGATCAGTCGAAACCTGTTAAAATTATTTGAAACTAGTTAAAACCAGTTGAAACCAGTTGAAAAAAAGTTAAAACTACTTGAAACCAGTTAGTTAGAAACAGAGACCAGTTGAAAACCAGTTAAAATCAGTTAAAACCAGTTGAGACCAGTTCAAAGCAGTTGAAACCAGCTAAAACCAGTTGAGACCAGTTCAAAGCAGTTGAAACCAGCTAAAACCAGTTGAGACCAGTTCAAACCAGTTGAAACCAGTTAAAACCAGTTGAGAACAGATCAAACCAGTTGAAACTATTTGAGACCAGTTGAAATAACTTGAGATCAGTTGAAACTAGTCCATACCGGTGGAAACCAGTTCTAACCAGTTGAGACCAGTTCAAAAAAAGTTGAAACCAGTTGAAACGAGTTAAAACCATTTGAAACTAGTCAAGAATACGTGAAACCAGTTGAGACCATTTGAAACTAGTTAAAACCAGTTGAAACCAGTCAAAATCACTTGAAACCAGTTTAGATCAATCGAAACCTGTTAAAATTACTTGAAACTAGTTAAAACCAGTGTAAACCAGTTGAAAAAGTTAAACCTACTTGAAATCAGTTAGTTAGAAACAGAGACCAGTTGAAAACCAGTGAAAACCTGTTAAAACCAGTTTAGACATTTCAAACAAGTTGAAACCACTTGAAATCAGTTGAAACTACGTACTTGAAACCAGTGAAAACCAGTTGAGACTAGTTGAACCCAGTTGAGATACATTGAACCAGTTAAAACCAGATAAAACCAGTTGAGACCAGTTCAAAGCAGTTGAAACCAGCTAAAACCAGTTGAGACCAGTTCAAACCAGTTGAAACCAGTTAAAACCAGTTGAGAACGGATCAAACCAGTTGAAACCAGTTGAGACCAGTTCAAACTAGTCCATACCGGTTGAGACCAGTTCTAACCAGTTGAGACCAGTTCAAAAAAAGTTGAAACCAGTTGAAACGATTTAAAACCAGTTGAAACTAGTCAAGAACAGTTGAAACCAGTTGAGACCATTTGAAACTAGTTAAAACCAGTTGAAACCAGTTAAAATCAGTTGAAACCAGATGAGATCAGTTGAAACATGTTGAAACTACTTGAAACTAGTTAAAACCACTTGAAACCAGTTAAAACCAGTTGAGAACAGATCAAACCAGTTGAAACCAGTTGAGACCAGTTGAAATAACTTGAGATCAGTTAAAACTAGTCCATACCGGTTGAGACCAGTTCTAACCAGTTCAAAAAAAGCCGAAACCAGTTGAAACGAGTTAAAACCAGTTGAAACTAGTCAAGAACAGTTGAAACCAGTTGAGACCATTTGAAACTAGTTAAAACCAGTTGAAACCAGTTAAAATCAGTTGAAACCAGTTGAGATCAGTTGAAACATGTTGAAACTACTTGAAACTAGTTAAAACCAGTTGAAACCAGTTACAAATAGAGACCAGTTACAAATAGAGACCAGTTGAAACCAGTTGAAATTGCTTACCCCACCCCCACTTTAAATGTCAGGCCCCTAAGGCCTGGGCCACTATGTGAGTGGTCAGATGAGGTTTCTAACCTCCTAAGCTACACATTTATACCGACCCCAGTGTGGCCCACGCCGTTTCGATGTCTGAAAATAACGAAAATACAAGGATATGTAGCATTTTATATATAACGTTTGTAAATGGCAGGAAACACCTACATTGTCACTTTAACTGTCAGGCCCTTTTACAGCCTGGGCCACTATGTGAGTGGTCAGATGAGGTTGCTAACATCCTACGCTACACATTTACAGCGACCCCAATGTGGCCCAGGCCGTTTCAGTGTTTGTTTGAAATAAAGGCAGTATAAGGTTATGTATATATCATTTTATATGCGATCTTTGTAAAAGCTACACAGTTATAAAGACGCAAATGTGGCTAGGCCGTTTGAGTATTTCTTTTTTTAAATAAAGGCATTACAAAGTTATGTAGCATTTTATATATGCGACCTTTGTAAATGGCAAGAGGCACCTACATTGCCACTTTAACTGTCAGGCTCCTACAGACTGGGCCACTATGTGAGTGGTCAGATGAGGTTGGTATCATTTTAAGCTACACATTTATACCCACCCCAATATGGCCCAGGCCGTTTCAATGTCTCAAAATAACGAAAATACAAGGATATGTAGCATTTGATATATCATAACGTTTGTAAAGTGCAAGAAAACCTATATTGTCACTTTAACTGTCAGGCCCTTACGGCCTGGGCCACTATGTGAGTGGTCAGATGACGTTGTTAACATCCCAAGCTATATATTTATACCGATTTATACTGGTCATTTATACTGATACATTACATTTCAATACATTGTGTCACTTGATTTCCTAACATACGCTTTCTTGAAGTTCCTGAAGTTTCTTAGTTTCTTTTCAACTTCTGAATTACGTCATTATAAGAAATGACAATTTTGTTTCTTTTGAACAAAATAGCTTTCTAATTAGTTGGACAATATTGACGGGTTTGTTAAAAATCATTTTCAATACATTGCGTCATTAGTAGTAATGACGCTTCCTAAACCATAGCACTCGCGATTAAATATTAAGAAGAAAAAAGACATTTCATTCCTTCTGCTACTTTCAAATAGTTTGGTACTTGTTTCAAACTGCAAATGATTAGACTATCAAGCATCTTAAATTGGTCATTAATCAGTCACTTGATTTCATAACATACTCTTTCTTGAAAACCAATGATTCGCTTACCTTGCACGAAAATTTGATGGTTTTACGTTGCAAACGAACTCCCACCCGTTTGCAATGTAATGTACGATTTAACCAATAACGAACAAAATAGCTTTGGAACCAGATTGACAAAATTGACGGGTTTCTTACAAATCGTTTTCAATACATTGCGTCATACATTAGTAGTAATGTCGCAAAGATAAGAAACCATAGCACACGCCATTAAAGGTCAAGAAGAAAAAAGACATTTTATTCATTCTGCTATTTTCAAATACTTTGGTACTTGTTTCAAATTAAAGTAATTAGACTGTCAAGCATCTTAAATTGCTCAGTTGTCAGTCACTTGATTTCATAATACACTCTTTTTTGAAATTCAAGTTTATTTTAAACTTCTGAATTCCGTCATAATAAAAAATGAAAGTTTTGTTTCTTTTGAACAAAATAGCTTTGCAATCAGATTGACAAAATTGACGGGTGTGTTACAAATCATTTTCAATACATTGCGTCATTAGTAGTAATGACGCAAAAATAAGAAACCATAGCACACGCGATTAAAGATCACAAGAAAAAAGACATTTTATTCATTCTTCTACTCTCAAGTAGTTTGGTACTCGTTTCAAACTGCAATTAATTAGACTATCAAGCATCTTAAATTGGTCATTTATCAGTCATTTGATTTCATAACATACTCTTTCTTGAAGTTCCTGAAGTTTCTTAAGTTTTTTTTTTAATTTCTGATTTCCGCCATAACAAGAAATGAAAGTTTTTGTTTCTTTTGAACCAAATAGCTGTGTAATCAGATTGACAAAATTGACGGGTTTGTTAGAAATCATTTTCAATACATTGCGTCATTAGTAGTAATGACGCAAAGACAAGCGATTAAAGATTAAGAAGAAAAAGACATTTCATTCCTTCTGCTACTTTCAAATACTTTGGTACTTGTTTCAAACTTCAAATGATTAGACTATCAAGCATCCTAAATTGGTCATTTATCAGTGACTTGGTCTCATTACATACTGTTTCTTGAAAACCAATGATTTCGTTTAACCTTGCAGGAAAATTTGACGGTTTTACGTTGTAAACGAACTCCCACCCGTTTGCAATGTAATGGTACGATTTAACCAATAACGAACAAAATAGCTTTGGAATCAGATTGACAAAATTGACGGGTTTGTTACAAATCATTTTCAATACATTGCGTCATTTGTAGTAATGACGCAAAGATAAGAAACCATAGCACACGAGATTAAAGATCAAGAAGAAAAAAGACATTTCATTCCTTCTGCTGCTTTCAAATACTTTGGTACTTGTTTTAAACTGCCAGTAATTAGACTATCAAGCATCTTAAAACGGTCATTTATCAGTCACTTAATTCCGTAACATACTCTTTCTTGAAGTTCCTGAAGTTTCTTAAAGTTTCTTTTAAACTTCTCAATTCCGTCATAATAAGAAATGAAAGTTTTGTTTCTTTTGAACAAAATAGCTTTGTAATCAGATTGACAAAATTGACGGCTTTGTTACGAATAATTTTCAATACATCGCGTCATTTACTAATGACGCAAATGACGCAAAAATAAGAAACCATAGGACGCGCAATTAAAGAGTTAGAAGGAAAAAGGCATTTCATTCGTTCTATTACTTTTAAATACTTTGGTACTTGTGGCAAGCTGCGAGTAACTAGACTATCAAGCATCTTAAATTGGTCATTTATCATTCACTTGAATTCATAACATCCTGTTTTTTTGAAAACCAATGATTTCGTTTCCCTTGCACGAAAATTTGACGGTTTTACTTTGGAAATGGTTTCAATCCCGTTGGCAATGTAATGTACGATTTCCCCAATAACAGATTCTTTATTTCGTCGAACCTTCCCCGGATTTCTAGCGAGTAACAAAAATCGACATAACAAATACAAGGAATTTTCTCTCCTTGTACAACACATCGAATATACTGCCCGATGTTTCTTTACTTTGCGTTGTTACTTCCAAATACCCAATTTACTGGGAATTCAATGAAACTTTCAGTATGGACTAATTTGATTTCATCACCGTTATAATGCCGAGACTCATTACACACACTAATTTCTCAACTGGTTTCAACTGGTTTGAACTAGTCTCAACTGGTTTGAACTGGTTCCATCTGGTTTCAACTGAATTGAACTGATCTCAACTGGTTTTAACTGGTTTCATCTCGTTAAACTGGTTTTAACTGGGTTCAACTGGTGTCAACTAGTTTCAACTGATCTCAAGTATTCAAAAAGTTCAACCCACAAAAACAAAAGGTTTACAAAATAGAGCGTTCATTAAAAGACAATGGAAGGGAAGAAGAGAAACTTGTATTATAAAGGAAAGCAAGGGAGAGATGGATAAGTTTGAAAAGAAATGATGAAAGCAATTACTATAAAGAAATGCAAATTGAAAAAAAAGAGATAAATCAAACCTGGATGAATGCAAAGATTAATATCAAGGAAAGAAGTTGAAACCAGTTAAAACCAGTTGAGACCAGTTTAAACCGTGTAAAAAAAGTTGAAAAAAATCGAGAACAGTTGAAACCAGATGAGACCAGTGGAAACTAGTTAAAATCAGATAAAACCAGTTGAAACCAGTCAAAATCAGTTGAAACCAGTTTAGATCAGTCGAAACCTGTTAAAATTACTTGAAACTAGTTAAAACCAGTTGAAACCAGTTGAAAAAAGTTAAAACTACTTGAAACCAGTTAGTTAGAAACAGAGACCAGTTGAAAACCAGTGAAAACCTGTTAAAACCAGTTTAGACATTTCAAACAAGTTGAAACCAGTTGAAACCAAATGAAACCACTTGAGATCAGTTGAAACTACGTACTTGAAACAAGTGAAAACCAGTTGAGACTAGTTGAACCCAGTTGAGATACATTGAACCACTTAAAACGAGTTGAGACCAGTTCAAAGCAGTTGAAACCAGCTAAAACCAGTTGAGACCAGTTCAAACCAGTTGAAACCAGTTAAAAGCAGTTGAGAACAGATCAAACCAGTTGAAACCAGTTGAGACCAGTTGAAATAACTTGAGATCAGTTGAAACTAGACCATACTGGTTGAGACCAGTTCTAACCAGTTGAGACCAGTTCAAAAAAAGTTGGAACCAGTTGAAACGAGTTAAAACCAGTTGAAACTAGTCAAGAATAGTTGAAACCAGTTGAGACCATTTGAAACTAGTTAAAACCAGTTGAAACCAGTTGAAACCAGTAAAAATCAGTTGAAACCAGTTTAGATCAGTCCATGCCGTCAATCCCTCGTTTGAGGCGAGTCCCCAACTGGGGCATACCCAAAGTGGGGTGCGTATATTTGTCGTTTGGGAGTTGGGAGTCGAAGTACTTGTCCATTGCAAATAAACTTTCTGCTCAGGCGTGACAAACCTGGAGGCCAAGCCAGGGTTTGATGACTCCAGGAGCTGTCGTATTACGTAAGAGCATGATAAGGATATCTGCCTGTGGCAGACCATTCAAAGTGAACTCAATTTTCTCTATCCTTTCTAAAGTTTTCAATTTTATATTCTATTGAGAAATTCTATGGTCATCCATTTTACATTTCGAACGAAAAAAATTGACCCGTAAATAACGAAAATACAGGAATAAGAAGGAGAGCATTGCCAGTTTGCCGGTGCTGACAATGTGCTATTTGGCAGTGAGTTACAACGGGGAGGTGAGACTACCTCCCTGGTCAGCCTGCTGACTGGATCATTGAGAAAGCAGCTGTCGTATTACGTTTAAGAGCATGATAAGGATATCTGCCTGTGGAAGACCATTCAAAGTGAACTCAATTTTCTCTATCCTTTCTAAAGTTTTCAATTTTATATTCTATTGAGAAATTCTATGGTCATCCATTTTACATTTCGAACGAAAAAAATCGACCCGTAAATAACGAAAATACAGGAATAAGAAGGAGAGCATTGCCAGTTTGCCGGTGCTGACAATGTGCTATTTGGCAGTGAGTTACAACGGGGAGGTGAGACTACCTCCCTGGTTACAATCAGCCTGCTGACTGGATCATTGAGAAAGAGAGAGAGAGGGAGAGAGAGAGAGAGGGGGGGGGGGGGAGAGCGAGGGGGAGAGAGAGAGGGAGAGGGGGAGAGATGGGGGAGGGAGAAGGGGAGAGCAAAATGGAATGACAATAGTTCCGGTCACTACAGTACAGGCATGCTCTGTCTGCATACGCTGAATGTCTACACTCACACACACACGCACCATGGAGCTACATGGCCCATGCCAAAACCAAAACAATCTCCTCCTCTCGCGGTGCCCCCCCCCCCCTCCTGTGGCGCTGTGGCAATGACTGATGCTTAGATTAGGCCAGGGTCAAGAAACAGGTGTTTTATATCTTTGACTTTAAGTCATTGATTGCCAAGATATGCACTGGCATTATTTACTGGGGTGTAGCCTCTTCAAACGAGAGATTTGCGTCATGGAAACCTGTTAAAATTATTTGAAACTAGTTAAAACCAGTTGAAACCAGTTGAAAAAAGTTAAACCTATTTGAAATCAGTTAGTTAGAAACAGAGACCAGTTGAAAACCAGTGAAAACCTGTTAAAACCAGTTGAAACCAAATGAAACCACTTGAGATCAGTTGAAACTACGTACTTGAAACCAGTGAAAACCAGTTGAGACTAGTTGAACCCAGTTGAGATACATTGAACCAGTTAAAACCAGTTAAAACCAGTTGAGACCAGTTCAAAGCAGTTGAAACCAGCTAAAACCAGTTGAGACCAGTTCAAACCAGTTGAAACCAGTTAAAACCAGTTGAGAACAGATCAAACCAGTTGAAACTAGTTGAGACCAGTTGAAATGACTTGAGATCAGTTGAAACTAGTCCATACCGGTGGAAACCAGTTCTAACCAGTTGAGACCAGTTCAAAAAAAGTTGAAACCAGTTGAAACGAGTTAAAACCATTTGAAACTAGTCAAGAATACGTGAAACCAGTTGAGACCATTTGAAACTAGTTAAAACCAGTTGAAACCAGTCTAAATCACTTGAAACCAGTTTAGATCAATCGAAACCTGTTAAAATTACTTGAAACTAGTTAAAACCAGTGTAAACCAGTTGAAAAAAGTTAAACCTACTTGAAATCAGTTAGTTAGAAACAGAGACCAGTTGAAAACCAGTGAAAACCTGTTAAAACCAGTTTAGACATTTCAAACAAGTTGAAACCACTTGAAATCAGTTGAAACTACGTACTTGAAACCAGTGAAAACCAGTTGAGACTAGTTGAACCCAGTTGAGATACATTGAACCAGTTAAAACCAGATAAAACCAGTTGAGACCAGTTCAAAGCAGTTGAAACCAGCTAAAACCAGTTGAGACCAATTCAAACCAGTTGAAACCAGTTAAAACCAGTTGAGAACGGATCAAACCAGTTGAAACCAGTTGAGACCAGTTGAAATAAGTTGAGATCAGTTCAAACTAGTCCATATCGGTTGAGACCAGTTCTAACCAGTTGAGACCAGTTCAAAAAAAGTTGAAACCAGTTCAAACGATTTAAAACCAGTTGAAACTAGTCAAGAACAGTTGAAACCAGTTGAGACCATTTGAAACTAGTTAAAACCAGTTGAAACCAGTTAAAATCAGTTGAAACCAGATGAGATCAGTTGAAACATGTTGAAACTACTTGAAACTAGTTCAAACCAGTTGAAACCAGTTAAAACCAGTTGAGAACAGATCAAACCAGTTGAAACCAGTTGAGACCAGTTGAAATAACTTGAGATCAGTTAAAACTAGTCCATACCGGTTGAGACCAGTTCTAACCAGTTGAGACCAGTTCAAAAAAAGTTGGAACCAGTTGAAACGAGTTAAAACCAGTTGAAACTAGTCAAGAATAGTTGAAACCAGTTGAGACCATTTGAAACTAGTTAAAACCAGTTGAAACCAGTTGAAACCAGTCAAAATCAGTTGAAACCAGTTTAGATCAGTCGAAACCTGTTAAAATTATTTGAAACTAGTTAAAACCAGTTGAAACCAGTTGAAAAAAGTTAAACCTATTTGAAATCAGTTAGTTAGAAACAGAGACCAGTTGAAAACCAGTGAAAACCTGTTAAAACCAGTTGAAACCAAATGAAACCACTTGAGATCAGTTGAAACTACGTACTTGAAACCAGTGAAAACCAGTTGAGACTAGCTGAACCCAGTTGAGATACATTGAACCAGTTAAAACCAGGTAAAACCAGTTGAAACCAGTTCAAACCAGTTGAGAACAGATCAAACCAGTTGAAACTATTTGAGACCAGTTGAAATAACTTGAGATCAGTTGAAACTAGTCCATACCGGTGGAAACCAGTTCTAACCAGTTGAGACCAGTTCAAAAAAAGTTGAAACCAGTTGAAACGAGTTAAAACCATTTGAAACTAGTCAAGAATACGTGAAACCAGTTGAGACCATTTGAAACTAGTTAAAACCAGTTGAAACCAGTCAAAATCACTTGAAACCAGTTTAGATCAATCGAAACCTGTTAAAATTACTTGAAACTAGTTAAAACCAGTGTAAACCAGTTGAAAAAAGTTAAACCTACTTGAAATCAGTTAGTTAGAAACAGAGACCAGTTGAAAACCAGTGAAAACCTGTTAAAACCAGTTTAGACATTTCAAACAAGTTGAAACCACTTGAAATCAGTTGAAACTACGTACTTGAAACCAGTGAAAACCAGTTGAGACTAGTTGAACCCAGTTGAGATACATTGAACCAGTTAAAACCAGATAAAACCAGTTGAGACCAGTTCAAAGCAGTTAAAACCAGCTAAAACCAGTTGAGACCAGTTTAAACCAGTTGAGAATGGATCAAACCAGTTGAAACCAGTTGAGACCAGTTGAAATAAGTTGAGATCAGTTCAAACTAGTCCATACCGGTTAAGACCAGTTCTAACCAGTTGAGACCAGTTCAAAAAAAGTTGAAACCAGTTGAAACGATTTAAAACCAGTTGAAACTAGTCAAGAACAGTTGAAACCAGTTGAGACCATTTGAAACTAGTTAAAACCAGTTGAAACCAGTTAAAATCAGTTGAAACCAGATGAGATCAGTTGAAACATGTTGAAACTACTTGAAACTAGTTAAAACCACTTGAAACCAGTTAAAACCAGTTGAGAACAGATCAAACCAGTTGAAACCAGTTGAGACCAGTTGAAATAACTTGAGATCAGTTAAAACTAGTCCATACCGGTTGAGACCAGTTCTAACCAGTTGAGACCAGTTCAAAAAAGCCGAAACCAGTTGAAACGAGTTAAAACCAGTTGAAACTAGTCAAGAACAGTTAAAACCAGTTGAGACCATTTGAAACTAGTTAAAACCAGTTGAAACCAGTTAAAATCAGTTGAAACCAGTTGAGATCAGTTGAAACATGTTGAAACTACTTGAAACTAGTTAAAACCAGTTGAAACCAGTTACAAATAGAGACCAGTTACAAATAGAGACCAGTTGAAACCAGTTGAAATTGCTTACCCCACCCCCACTTTAAATGTCAGGCCCCTAAGGCCTGGGCCACTATGTGAGTGGTCAGATGAGGTTGCTAACCTCCTAAGCTACACATTTATACCGACCCCAGTGTGGCCCACGCCGTTTCGATGTCTGAAAATAACGAAAATACAAGGATATGTAGCATTTTATATATAACGTTTGTAAATGGCAGGAAACACCTACATTGTCACTTTAACTGTCAGGCCCTTTTACAGCCTGGGCCACTACGTGAGTGGTCAGATGAGGTTGCTAACATCCTACGCTACACATTTACAGCGACCCCAATGTGGCCCAGGCCGTTTCAGTGTTTGTTTGAAATAAAGGCAGTATAAGGTTATGTATATATCATTTTATATGCGATCTTTGTAAAAGCTACACAGTTATAAAGACGCAAATGTGGCTAGGCCGTTTTAGTATTTCTTTTTTTAAATAAAGGCATTACAAAGTTATGTAGCATTTTATATATGCGACCTTTGTAAATGGCAAGAAGCACCTACATTGCCACTTTAACTGTCAGGCTCCTACACACTGGGCCACTATGTGAGTGGTCAGATGAGGTTGGTATCATTTTAAGCTACACATTTATACCCACCCCAATATGGCCCAGGCCGTTTCAATGTCTCAAAATAACGAAAATACAAGGATATGTAGCATTTGATATATCATAACGTTTGTAAAGTGCAAGAAAACCTATATTGTCACTTTAACTGTCAGGCCCTTACGGCCTGGGCCACTATGTGAGTGGTCAGATGACGTTGTTAACATCCCAAGCTATATATTTATACCGATTTATACTGGTCATTTATACTGATACATTACATTTCAATACATTGTGTCACTTGATTTCCTTACATACGCTTTCTTGAAGTTCCTGAAGTTTCTTAGTTTCTTTTCAACTTCTGAATTACGTCATTATAAGAAATGACAATTTTGTTTCTTTTGAACAAAATAGCTTTCTAATTAGTTTGACAATATTGACGGGTTTGTTAAAAATCATGTTCAATACATTGCGTCATTAGTAGTAATGACGCAAATATAAGAAACCATAGCACTCGCGATTAAATATTAAGAAGAAAAAAGACATTTCATTCCTTCTGCTACTTTCAAATAGTTTGGTACTTGTTTCAAACTGCAAATGATTAGACTATCAAGCATCTTAAATTGGTCATTAATCAGTCACTTGATTTCATAACATACTCTTTCTTGAAAACCAATGATTCGCTTACCTTGCACGAAAATTTGATGGTTTTACGTTGCAAACGAACTCCCACCCGTTTGCAATGTAATGTACGATTCAACCAATAACGAACAAAATAGCTTTGGAACCAGATTGACAAAATTGACGGGTTTCTTACAAATCGTTTTCAATACATTGCGTCATACATTAGTAGTAATGTCGCAAAGATAAGAAACCATAGCACACGCCATTAAAGGTCAAGAAGAAAAAAGACATTTTATTCATTCTGCTATTTTCAAATACTTTGGTACTTGTTTCAAATTAAAGTAATTAGACTGTCAAGCATCTTAAATTGCTCAGTTGTCAGTCACTTGATTTCATAATACACTCTTTTTTGAAATTCAAGTTTATTTTAAACTTCTGAATTACGTCATAATAAAAAATGAAAGTTTTGTTTCTTTTGAACAAAATAGCTTTGCAATCAGATTGACAAAATTGACGGGTGTGTTACAAATCATTTTCAATACATTGCGTCATTAGTAGTAATGACGCAAAAATAAGAAACCATAGCACACGCGATTAAGGATCACAAGAAAAAAGACATTTTATTCATTCTTCTACTCTCAAGTAGTTTGGTACTCGTTTCACACTGCAATTAATTAGACTATCAAGCATCTTAAATTGGTCATTTATCAGTCATTTGATTTCATAACATACTCTTTCTTGAAGTTCCTGAAGTTTCTTAAGTTTTTTTTTTTAATTTCTGATTTCCGCCATAACAAGAAATGAAAGTTTTTGTTTCTTTTGAACAAAATAGCTTTGTAATCAGATTGACAAAATTGACGGGTTTGTTAGAAATCATTTTCAATACATTGCGTCATCAGTAGTAATGACGCAAAGACAAGCGATTAAAGATTAAGAAGAAAAAGACATTTCATTCCTTCTGCTACTTTCAAATACTTTGGTACTTGTTTCAAACTTCAAATGATTAGACTGTCAAGCATCCTAAATTGGTCATTTATCAGTGACTTGGTCTCATTACATACTGTTTCTTGAAAACCAATGATTTCGTTTAACCTTCCACGAAAATTTGACGGTTTTACGTTGTAAACGAACTCCCACCCGTTTGAAATGTAATGGTATGATTTAACCAATAACGAACAAAATAGCTTTGGAATCAGATTGACAAAATTGACGGGTTTGTTACAAATCATTTTCAATACATTGCGTCATTTGTAGTAATGACGCAAAGATAAGAAACCATAGCACACGAGATTAAAGATCAAGAAGAAAAAAGACATTTCATTCCTTCTGCTGCTTTCAAATACTTTGGTACTTGTTTTAAACTGCCAGTAATTAGACTATCAAGCATCTTAAAACGGTCATTTATCAGTCACTTAATTCCGTAACATACTCTTTCTTGAAGTTCCTGAAGTTTCTTAAAGTTTCTTTTAAACTTCTCAATTCCGTCATAATAAGAAATGAAAGTTTTGTTTCTTTTGAACAAAATAGCTTTGTAATCAGATTGACAAAATTGACGGCTTTGTTACGAATAATTTTCAATACATTGCGTCATTTACTAATGACGCAAATGACGCAAAAAATAAGAAACCATAGGACGCGCAATTAAAGAGTTAGAAGGAAAAAGGCATTTCATTCGTTCTATTACTTTTAAATACTTTGGTACTTGTGGCAAGCTGCGAGTAACTAGACTATCAAGCATCTTAAATTGGTCATTTATCATTCACTTGAATTCATAACATCCTGTTTTTTTGAAAACCAATGATTTCGTTTCCCTTGCACGAAAATTTGACGGTTTTACTTTGGAAATGGTTTCAATCCCGTTGGCAATGTAATGTACGATTTCCCCAATAACAGATTCTTTATTTCGTCGAACCTTCCCCGGATTTCTAGCGAGTAACAAAAATCGACATAACAAATACAAGGAATTTTCTCTCCTTGTACAACACATCGAATATACTGCCCAATGTTTCTTTACTTTGCGTTGTTATTGCCAAATACCCAATTTACTGGGAATTCAATGAAACTTTCAGTATGGACTAATTTGATTTCATCACCGTTATAATGCCGAGACTCATTACACACACTAATTTCTCAACTGGTTTCAACTGGTTTGAACTAGTCTCAACTGGTTTGAACTGGTTTCATCTGGTTTCAACTGAATTGAACTGATCTCAACTGGTTTTAACTGGTTTCATCTAGTTAAACTGGTTTTAACTGGGTTCAACTGGTGTCAACTAGTTTCAACTGATCTCAAGGATTCAAAAAGTTCAACCCACAAAAACAAAAGGTTTACAAAATAGAGCGTTCATTAAAAGACAATGGAAGGGAAGAAGAGAAAATTGTATTATAAAGGAAAGCAAGGGAGAGATGGATAAGTTTGAAAAGAAATGATGAAAGCAACTACTATAAAGAAATGCAAATTAAAAAAAAGATAAATCAAACCTGGATGAATGCAAAGATTAATATCAAGGAAAGAAGTTGAAACCAGTTAAAACCAGTTGAGACCAGTTTAAACCGTGTAAAAAAAGTTGAAAAAAATCGAGAACAGTTGAAACCAGATGAGACCAGTGGAAACTAGTTAAAATCAGTTAAAACCAGTTGAAACCAGTCAAAATCAGTTGAAACCAGTTTAGATCAGTCGAAACCTGTTAAAATTACTTGAAACTAGTTAAAACCAGTTGAAACCAGTTGAAAAAAGTTAAAACTACTTGAAACCAGTTAGTTAGAAACAGAGACCAGTTGAAAACCAGTGAAAACCTGTTAAAACCAGTTTAGACATTTCAAACAAGTTGAAACCAGTTGAAACCAAATGAAACCACTTGAGATCAGTTGAAACTACGTACTTGAAACCAGTGAAAACCAGTTGAGACTAGTTGAACCCAGTTGAGATACATTGAACCAGTTAAAACGAGTTGAGACCAGTTCAAAGCAGTTGAAACCAGCTAAAACCAGTTGAGACCAGTTCAAACCAGTTGAAACCAGTTAAAAGCAGTTGAGAACAGATCAAACCAGTTGAAACCAGTTGAGACCAGTTGAAATAACTTGAGATCAGTTGAAACTAGACCATACCGGTTGAGACCAGTTCTAACCAGTTGAGACCAGTTCAAAAAAAAGTTGGAACCAGTTGAAACGAGTTAAAACCAGTTGAAACTAGTCAAGAATAGTTGAAACCAGTTGAGACCATTTGAAACTAGTTAAAACCAGTTGAAACCAGTCAAAATCAGTTGAAACCAGTTTAGATCAGTCGAAACCTGTTAAAATTATTTGAAACTAGTTAAAACCAGTTGAAACCAGTTGAAAAAGTTTAACCTATTTGAAATCAGTTAGTTAGAAACAGAGACCAGTTGAAAACCAGTGAAAACCTGTTAAAACCAGTTGAAACCAAATGAAACCACTTGAGATCAGTTGAAACTACGTACTTGAAACCAGTGAAAACCAGTTGAGACTAGTTGAACCCAGTTGAGATACATTGAACCAGTTAAAACCAGTTAAAACCAGTTGAGACCAGTTCAAAGCAGTTGAAACCAGCTAAAACCAGTTGAGACCAGTTCAAACCAGTTGAAACCAGTTAAAACCAGTTGAGAACAGATCAAACCAGTTGAAACTAGTTGAGACCAGTTGAAATGACTTGAGATCAGTTGAAACTAGTCCATACCGGTGGAAACCAGTTCTAACCAGTTGAGACCAGTTCAAAAAAAGTTGAAACCAGTTGAAACGAGTTAAAACCATTTGAAACTAGTCAAGAATACGTGAAACCAGTTGAGACCATTTGAAACTAGTTAAAACCAGTTGAAACCAGTCAAAATCACTTGAAACCAGTTTAGATCAATCGAAACCTGTTAAAATTACTTGAAACTAGTTAAAACCAGTGTAAACCAGTTGAAAAAAGTTAAACCTACTTGAAATCAGTTAGTTAGAAACAGAGACCAGTTGAAAACCAGTGAAAACCTGTTAAAACCAGTTTAGACATTTCAAACAAGTTGAAACCACTTGAAATCAGTTGAAACTACGTACTTGAAACCAGTGAAAACCAGTTGAGACTAGTTGAACCCAGTTGAGATACATTGAACCAGTTAAAACCAGATAAAACCAGTTGAGACCAGTTCAAAGCAGTTGAAACCAGCTAAAACCAGTTGAGACCAGTTCAAACCAGTTGAAACCAGTTAAAACCAGTTGAGAACGGATCAAACCAGTTGAAACCAGTTGAGACCAGTTCAAACTAGTCCATACCGGTTGAGACCAGTTCTAACCAGTTGAGACCAGTTCAAAAAAAGTTGAAACCAGTTGAAACGATTTAAAACCAGTTGAAACTAGTCAAGAACAGTTGAAACCAGTTGAGACCATTTGAAACTAGTTAAAACCAGTTGAAACCAGTTAAAATCAGTTGAAACCAGATGAGATCAGTTGAAACATGTTGAAACTACTTGAAACTAGTTAAAACCACTTGAAACCAGTTAAAACCAGTTGAGAACAGATCAAACCAGTTGAAACCAGTTGAGACCAGTTGAAATAACTTGAGATCAGTTAAAACTAGTCCATACCGGTTGAGACCAGTTCTAACCAGTTCAAAAAAAGCCGAAACCAGTTGAAACGAGTTAAAACCAGTTGAAACTAGTCAAGAACAGTTGAAACCAGTTGAGACCATTTGAAACTAGTTAAAACCAGTTGAAACCAGTTAAAATCAGTTGAAACCAGTTGAGATCAGTTGAAACATGTTGAAACTACTTGAAACTAGTTAAAACCAGTTGAAACCAGTTACAAATAGAGACCAGTTACAAATAGAGACCAGTTGAAACCAGTTGAAATTGGTTACCCCATCCCCACTTTAAATGTCAGGCCCCTAAGGCCTGGGCCACTACGTGAGTGGTCAGATGAGGTTGCTAACCTCCTAAGCTACACATTTATACCGACCCCAGTGTGGCCCACGCCGTTTCGATGTCTGAAAATAACGAAAATACAAGGATATGTAGAATTTCATATATAACGTTTGTAAATGGCAGGAAACACCTACATTGTCACTTTAACTGTCAGGCCCTTTTACAGCCTGGGCCACTATGTGAGTGGTCAGATGAGGTTGCTAACATCCTACGCTACACATTTACAGCGACCCCAATGTGGCCCAGGCCGTTTCAGTGTTTGTTTGAAATAAAGGCAGTATAAGGTTATGTATATATCATTTTATATGCGATCTTTGTAAAAGCTACACAGTTATAAAGACGCAAATGTGGCTAGGCCGTTTTAGTATTTCTTTTTTTAAATAAAGGCATTACAAAGTTATGTAGCATTTTATATATGCGACCTTTGTAAATGGCAAGAGGCACCTACATTGCCACTTTAACTGTCAGGCTCCTACAGACTGGGCCACTATGTGAGTGGTCAGATGAGGTTGGTATCATTTTAAGCTACACATTTATACCCACCCCAATATGGCCCAGGCCGTTTCAATGTCTCAAAATAACGAAAATACAAGGATATGTAGCATTTGACATATCATAACGTTTGTAAAGTGCAAGAAACCCTATATTGTCACTTTAACTGTCAGGCCCTTACGGCCTGGGCCACTATGTGAGTGGTCAGATGACGTTGTTAACATCCCAAGCTATATATTTATACCGATTTATACTGGTCATTTATACTGATACATTACATTTCAATACATTGTGTCACTTGATTTCCTAACATACGCTTTCTTGAAGTTCCTGAAGTTTCTTAGTTTCTTTTCAACTTCTGAATTACGTCATTATAAGAAATGACAATTTTGTTTCTTTTGAACAAAATAGCTTTCTAATTAGTTGGACAATATTGACGGGTTTGTTAAAAATCATTTTCAATACATTGCGTCATTAGTAGTAATGACGCAAATATAAGAAACCATAGCACTCGCGATTAAATATTAAGAAGAAAAAAGACATTTCATTCCTTCTGCTACTTTCAAATAGTTTGGTACTTGTTTCAAACTGCAAATGATTAGACTATCAAGCATCTTAAATTGGTCATTAATCAGTCATTTGATTTCATAACATACTCTTTCTTGAAAACCAATGATTCGCTTACCTTGCACGAAAATTTGATGGTTTTACGTTGCAAACGAACTCCCACCCGTTTGCAATGTAATGTACGATTTAACCAATAACGAACAAAATAGCTTTGGAACCAGATTGACAAAATTGACGGGTTTCTTACAAATCGTTTTCAATACATTGCGTCATACATTAGTAGTAATGTCGCAAAGATAAGAAACCATAGCACACGCCATTAAAGGTCAAGAAGAAAAAAGACATTTTATTCATTCTGCTATTTTCAAATACTTTGGTACTTGTTTCAAATTAAAGTAATTAGACTGTCAAGCATCTTAAATTGCTCAGTTGTCAGTCACTTGATTTCATAATACACTCTTTTTTGAAATTCAAGTTTATTTTAAACTTCTGAATTCCGTCATAATAAAAAATGAAAGTTTTGTTTCTTTTGAACAAAATAGCTTTGCAATCAGATTGACAAAATTGACGGGTGTGTTACAAATCATTTTCAATACATTGCGTCATTAGTAGTAATGACGCAAAAATAAGAAACCATAGCACACGCGATTAAAGATCACAAGAAAAAAAACATTTTATTCATTCTTCTACTCTCAAGTAGTTTGGTACTCGTTTCAAACTGCAATTAATTAGACTATCAAGCATCTTAAATTGGTCATTTATCAGTCATTTGATTTCATAACATACTCTTTCTTGAAGTTCCTGAAGTTTCTTAAGTTTTTTTTTTTAATTTCTGATTTCCGCCATAACAAGAAATGAAAGTTTTTGTTTCTTTTGAACAAAATAGCTTTGTAATCAGATTGACAAAATTGACGGGTTTGTTAGAAATCATTTTCAATACATTGCGTCATTAGTAGTAATGACGCAAAGACAAGCGATTAAAGATTAAGAAGAAAAAGACATTTCATTCCTTCTGCTACTTTCAAATACTTTGGTACTTGTTTCAAACTTCAAATGATTAGATTATCAAGCATCCTAAATTGGTCATTTATCAGTGACTTGGTCTCATTACATACTGTTTCTTGAAAACCAATGATTTCGTTTAACCTTGCAGGAAAATTTGACGGTTTTACGTTGTAAACGAACTCCCACCCGTTTGCAATGTAATGGTACGATTTAACCAATAACGAACAAAATAGCTTTGGAATCAGATTGACAAAATTGACGGGTTTGTTACAAATCATTTTCAATACATTGCGTCATTTGTAGTAATGACGCAAAGATAAGAAACCATAGCACACGAGATTAAAGATCAAGAAGAAAAAAGACATTTCATTCCTTCTGCTGCTTTCAAATACTTTGGTACTTGTTTTAAACTGCCAGTAATTAGACTATCAAGCATCTTAAAACGGTCATTTATCAGTCACTTAATGCCGTAACATACTCTTTCTTGAAGTTCCTGAAGTTTCTTAAAGTTTCTTTTAAACTTCTCAATTCCGTCATAATAAGAAATGAAAGTTTTGTTTCTTTTGAACAAAATAGCTTTGTAATCAGATTGACAAAATTGACGGCTTTGTTACGAATAATTTTCAATACATTGCGTCATTTACTATGACGCAAATGACGCAAAATAAGAAACCATAGGACGCGCAATTAAAGAGTTAGAAGGAAAAAGGCATTTCATTCGTTCTATTACTTTTAATTACTTTGGTACTTGTGGCAAGCTGCGAGTAACTAGACTATCAAGCATCTTAAATTGGTCATTATCATTCACTTGAATTCATAACATCCTGTTTTTTTGAAAACCAATGATTTCGTTTCCCTTGCACGAAAATTTGACGGTTTTACTTTGGAAATGGTTTCAATCCCGTTGGCAATGTAATGTACGATTTCCCCAATAACAGATTCTTTATTTCGTCGAACCTTCCCCGGATTTCTAGCGAGTAACAAAAATCGACATAACAAATACAAGGAATTTTCTCTCCTTGTACAACACATCGAATATACTGCCCAATGTTTCTTTACTTTGCGTTGTTACTGCCAAATACCCAATTTACTGGGAATTCAATGAAACTTTCAGTATGGACTAATTTGATTTCATCACCGTTATAATGCCGAGACTCATTACACACACTAATTTCTCAACTGGTTTCAACTGGTTTGAACTAGTCTCAACTGGTTTTAACTGGTTTCATCTGGTTTCAACTGAATTGAACTGATCTCAACTGGTTTTAACTGGTTTCATCTAGTTAAACTGGTTTTAACTGGGTTCAACTGGTGTCAACTAGTTTCAACTGATCTCAAGGATTCAAAAAGTTCAACCCACATAAACAAAAGGTTTACAAAATAGAGCGTTCATTAAAAGACAATGGAAGGGAAGAAGAGAAACTTGTATTATAAAGGAAAGCAAGGGAGAGATGGATAAGTTTGAAAAGAAATAATGAAAGCAACTACTATAAAGAAATGCAAATTAAAAAAAAGATAAATCAAACCTGGATGAATGCAAAGATTAATATCAAGGAAAGAAGTTGAAACCAGTTAAAACCAGTTGAGACCAGTTTAAACCGTGTAAAAAAAGTTGAAAAAAATCGAGAACAGTTGAAACCAGATGAGACCAGTGGAAACTAGTTAAAATCAGATAAAACCAGTTGAAACCAGTCAAAATCAGTTGAAACCAGTTTAGATCAGTCGAAACCTGTTAAAATTACTTGAAACTAGTTAAAACCAGTTGAAACCAGTTGAAAAAAGTTAAAACTACTTGAAACCAGTTAGTTAGAAACAGAGACCAGTTGAAAACCAGTGAAAACCTGTTAAAACCAGTTTAGACATTTCAAACAAGTTGAAACCAGTTGAAACCAAATGAAACCACTTGAGATCAGTTGAAACTACGTACTTGAAACCAGTGAAAACCAGTTGAGACTAGTTGAACCCAGTTGAGATACATTGAACCACTTAAAACGAGTTGAGACCAGTTCAAAGCAGTTGAAACCAGCTAAAACCAGTTGAGACCAGTTCAAACCAGTTGAAACCAGTTAAAACCAGTTGAGAACAGATCAAACCAGTTGAAACCAGTTGAGACCAGTTGAAATAACTTGAGATCAGTTGAAACTAGACCATACCGGTTGAGACCAGTTCTAACCAGTTGAGACCAGTTCAAAAAAAAGTTGGAACCAGTTGAAACGAGTTAAAACCAGTTGAAACTAGTCAAGAATAGTTGAAACCAGTTGAGACCATTTGAAACTAGTTAAAACCAGTTGAAACCAGTCAAAATCAGTTGAAACCAGTTTAGATCAGTCGAAACATGTTAAAATTATTTGAAACTAGTTAAAACCAGTTGAAACCAGTTGAAAAAAGTTTAACCTATTTGAAATCAGTTAGTTAGAAACAGAGACCAGTTGAAAACCAGTGAAAACCTGTTAAAACCAGTTGAAACCAAATGAAACCACTTGAGATCAGTTGAAACTACGTACTTGAAACCAGTGAAAACCAGTTGAGACTAGTTGAACCCAGTTGAGATACATTGAACCAGTTAAAACCAGTTAAAACCAGTTGAGACCAGTTCAAAGCAGTTGAAACCAGCTAAAACCAGTTGAGACCAGTTCAAACCAGTTGAAACTAGTTGAGACCAGTTGAAATGACTTGAGATCAGTTGAAACTAGTCCATACCGGTGGAAACCAGTTCTAACCAGTTGAGACCAGTTCAAAAAAAGTTGAAACCAGTTGAAACGAGTTAAAACCATTTGAAACTAGTCAAGAATACGTGAAACCAGTTGAGACCATTTGAAACTAGTTAAAACCAGTTGAAACCAGTCAAAATCACTTGAAACCAGTTTAGATCAATCGAAACCTGTTAAAATTACTTGAAACTAGTTAAAACCAGTGTAAACCAGTTGAAAAAAGTTAAACCTACTTGAAATCAGTTAGTTAGAAACAGAGACCAGTTGAAAACCAGTGAAAACCTGTTAAAACCAGTTTAGACATTTCAAACAAGTTGAAACCACTTGAAATCAGTTGAAACTACGTACTTGAAACCAGTGAAAACCAGTTGAGACTAGTTGAACCCAGTTGAGATACATTGAACCAGTTAAAACCAGATAAAACCAGTTGAGACCAGTTCAAAGCAGTTGAAACCAGCTAAAACCAGTTGAGACCAGTTCAAACCAGTTGAAACCAGTTAAAACCAGTTGAGAACGGATCAAACCAGTTGAAACCAGTTGAGACCAGTTCAAACTAGTCCATACCGGTTGAGACCAGTTCTAACCAGTTGAGACCAGTTCAAAAAAAGTTGAAACCAGTTGAAACGATTTAAAACCAGTTGAAACTAGTCAAGAACAGTTGAAACCAGTTGAGACCATTTGAAACTAGTTAAAACCAGTTGAAACCAGTTAAAATCAGTTGAAACCAGATGAGATCAGTTGAAACATGTTGAAACTACTTGAAACTAGTTAAAACCACTTGAAACCAGTTAAAACCAGTTGAGAACAGATCAAACCAGTTGAAACCAGTTGAGACCAGTTGAAATAACTTGAGATCAGTTAAAACTAGTCCATACCGGTTGAGACCAGTTCTAACCAGTTCAAAAAAAGCCGAAACCAGTTGAAACGAGTTAAAACCAGTTGAAACTAGTCAAGAACAGTTGAAACCAGTTGAGACCATTTGAAACTAGTTAAAACCAGTTGAAACCAGTTAAAATCAGTTGAAACCAGTTGAGATCAGTTGAAACATGTTGAAACTACTTGAAACTAGTTAAAACCAGTTGAAACCAGTTACAAATAGAGACCAGTTACAAATAGAGACCAGTTGAAACCAGTTGAAATTGCTTACCCCACCCCCACTTTAAATGTCAGGCCCCTAAGGCCTGGGCCACTACGTGAGTGGTCAGATGAGGTTGCTAACCTCCTAAGCTACACATTTATACCGACCCCAGTGTGGCCCACGCCGTTTCGATGTCTGAAAATAACGAAAATACAAGGATATGTAGCATTTTATATATAACGTTTGTAAATGGCAGGAAACACCTACATTGTCACTTTAACTGTCAGGCCCTTTTACAGCCTGGGCCACTATGTGAGTGGTCAGATGAGGTTGCTAACATCCTACGCTACACATTTACAGCGACCCCAATGTGGCCCAGGCCGTTTCAGTGTCTCAAAATAACGAAAATACAAGGATATGTAGCATTTGATATATCATAACGTTTGTAAAGTGCAAGAAAACCTATATTGTCACTTTAACTGTCAGGCCCTTACGGCCTGGGCCACTATGTGAGTGGTCAGATGACGTTGTTAACATCCCAAGCTATATATTTATACCGATTTATACTGGTCATTTATACTGATACATTACATTTCAATACATTGTGTCACTTGATTTCCTAACATACGCTTTCTTGAAGTTCCTGAAGTTTCTTAGTTTCTTTTCAACTTCTGAATTACGTCATTATAAGAAATTGACAATTTTGTTTCTTTTGAACAAAATAGCTTTCTAATTAGTTGGACAATATTGACGGGTTTGTTAAAAATCATTTTCAATACATTGCGTCATTAGTAGTAATGACGCAAATATAAGAAACCATAGCACTCGCGATTAAATATTAAGAAGAAAAAAGACATTTCATTCCTTCTGCTACTTTCAAATAGTTTGGTACTTGTTTCAAACTGCAAATGATTAGACTATCAAGCATCTTAAATTGGTCATTAATCAGTCACTTGATTTCATAACATACTCTTTCTTGAAAACCAATGATTCGCTTACCTTGCACGAAAATTTGATGGTTTTACGTTGCAAACGAACTCCCACCCGTTTGCAATGTAATGTACGATTTAACCAATAACGAACAAAATAGCTTTGGAACCAGATTGACAAAATTGACGGGTTTCTTACAAATCGTTTTCAATACATTGCGTCATACATTAGTAGTAATGTCGCAAAGATAAGAAACCATAGCACACGCCATTAAAGGTCAAGAAGAAAAAAGACATTTTATTCATTCTGCTATTTTCAAATACTTTGGTACTTGTTTCAAATTAAAGTAATTAGACTGTCAAGCATCTTAAATTGCTCAGTTGTCAGTCACTTGATTTCATAATACACTCTTTTTTGAAATTCAAGTTTATTTTAAACTTCTGAATTCCGTCATAATAAAAAATGAAAGTTTTGTTTCTTTTGAACAAAATAGCTTTGCAATCAGATTGACAAAATTGACGGGTGTGTTACAAATCATTTTCAATACATTGCGTCATTAGTAGTAATGACGCAAAAATAAGAAACCATAGCACACGCGATTAAAGATCACAAGAAAAAAGACATTTTATTCATTCTTCTACTCTCAAGTAGTTTGGTACTCGTTTCAAACTGCAATTAATTAGACTATCAAGCATCTTAAATTGGTCATTTATCAGTCATTTGATTTCATAACATACTCTTTCTTGAAGTTCCTGAAGTTTCTTAAGTTTTTTTTTTAATTTCTGATTTCCGCCATAACAAGAAATGAAAGTTTTTGTTTCTTTTGAACAAAATAGCTTTGTAATCAGATTGACAAAATTGACGGGTTTGTTAGAAATCATTTTCAAATCATTGCGTCATTAGTAGTAATGACGCAAAGACAAGCGATTAAAGATTAGAAGAAAAAGACATTTCATTCCTTCTGCTACTTTCAAATACTTTGGTACTTGTTTCAAACTTCAAATGATTAGACTATCAAGCATCCTAAATTGGTCATTTATCAGTGACTTGGTCTCATTACATACTGTTTCTTGAAAACCAATGATTTCGTTTAACCTTGCAGGAAAATTTGACGGTTTTACGTTGTAAACGAACTCCCACCCGTTTGCAATGTAATGGTACGATTTAACCAATAACGAACAAAATAGCTTTGGAATCAGATTGACAAAATTGACGGGTTTGTTACAAATCATTTTCAATACATTGCGTCATTTGTAGTAATGACGCAAAGATAAGAAACCATAGCACACGAGATTAAAGATCAAGAAGAAAAAAGACATTTCATTCCTTCTGCTGCTTTCAAATACTTTGGTACTTGTTTTAAACTGCCAGTAATTAGACTATCAAGCATCTTAAAACGGTCATTTATCAGTCACTTAATGCCGTAACATACTCTTTCTTGAACTTCCTGAAGTTTCTTAAAGTTTCTTTTAAACTTCTCAATTCCGTCATAATAAGAAATGAAAGTTTTGTTTCTTTTGAACAAAATAGCTTTGTAATCAGATTGACAAAATTGACGGCTTTGTTACGAATAATTTTCAATACATTGCGTCATTTACTAATGACGCAAATGACGCAAAAATAAGAAACCATAGGACGCGCAATTAAAGAGTTAGAAGGAAAAAGGCATTTCATTCGTTCTATTACTTTTAATTACTTTGGTACTTGTGGCAAGCTGCGAGTAACTAGACTATCAAGCATCTTAAATTGGTCATTTATCATTCACTTGAATTCATAACATCCTGTTTTTTTGAAAACCAATGATTTCGTTTCCCTTGCACGAAAATTTGACGGTTTTACTTTGGAAATGGTTTCAATCCCGTTGGCAATGTAATGTACGATTTCCCCAATAACAGATTCTTTATTTCGTCGAACCTTCCCCGGATTTCTAGCGAGTAACAAAAATCGACATAACAAATACAAGGAATTTTCTCTCCTTGTACAACACATCGAATATACTGCCCAATGTTTCTTTACTTTGCGTTGTTACTGCCAAATACCCAATTTACTGGGAATTCAATGAAACTTTCAGTATGGACTAATTTGATTTCATCACCGTTATAATGCCGAGACTCATTACACACACTAATTTCTCAACTGGTTTCAACTGGTTTGAACTAGTCTCAACTGGTTTGAACTGGTTTCATCTGGTTTCAACTGAATTGAACTGATCTCAACTGGTTTTAACTGGTTTCATCTAGTTAAACTGGTTTTAACTGGGTTCAACTGGTGTCAACTAGTTTCAACTGATCTCAAGGATTCAAAAAGTTCAACCCACAAAAACAAAAGGTTTACAAAACAGAGCGTTCATTAAAAGACAATGGAAGGGAAGAAGAGAAACTTGTATTATAAAGGAAAGCAAGGGAGAGATGGATAAGTTTGAAAAGAAATGATGAAAGCAACTACTATAAAGAAATGCAAATTAAAAAAAAGATAAATCAAACCTGGATGAATGCAAAGATTAATATCAAGGAAAGAAGTTGAAACCAGTTAAAACCAGTTGAGACCAGTTTAAACCGTGTAAAAAAAGTTGAAAAAAATCGAGAACAGTTGAAACCAGATGAGACCAGTGGAAACTAGTTAAAATCAGTTAAAACCAGTTGAAACCAGTCAAAATCAGTTGAAACCAGTTTAGATCAGTCGAAACCTGTTAAAATTATTTGAAACTAGTTAAAACCAGTTGAAACCAGTTGAAAAAAAGTTAAAACTACTTGAAACCAGTTAGTTAGAAACAGAGACCAGTTGAAAACCAGTTAAAATCAGTTAAAACCAGTTGAGACCAGTTCAAAGCAGTTGAAACCAGCTAAAACCAGTTGAGACCAGTTCAAAGCAGTTGAAACCAGCTAAAACCAGTTGAGACCAGTTCAAACCAGTTGAAACCAGTTAAAACCAGTTGAGAACAGATCAAACCAGTTGAAACTATTTGAGACCAGTTGAAATAACTTGAGATCAGTTGAAACTAGTCCATACCGGTGGAAACCAGTTCTAACCAGTTGAGACCAGTTCAAAAAAAGTTGAAACCAGTTGAAACGAGTTAAAACCATTTGAAACTAGTCAAGAATACGTGAAACCAGTTGAGACCATTTGAAACTAGTTAAAACCAGTTGAAACCAGTCAAAAATCACTTGAAACCAGTTTAGATCAATCGAAACCTGTTAAAATTACTTGAAACTAGTTAAAACCAGTGTAAACCAGTTGAAAAAGTTAAACCTACTTGAAATCAGTTAGTTAGAAACAGAGACCAGTTGAAAACCAGTGAAAACCTGTTAAAACCAGTTTAGACATTTCAAACAAGTTGAAACCACTTGAAATCAGTTGAAACTACGTACTTGAAACCAGTGAAAACCAGTTGAGACTAGTTGAACCCAGTTGAGATACATTGAACCAGTTAAAACCAGATAAAACCAGTTGAGACCAGTTCAAAGCAGTTGAAACCAGCTAAAACCAGTTGAGACCAGTTCAAACCAGTTGAAACCAGTTAAAACCAGTTGAGAACGGATCAAACCAGTTGAAACCAGTTGAGACCAGTTCAAACTAGTCCATACCGGATGAGACCAGTTCTAACCAGTTGAGACCAGTTCAAAAAAAGTTGAAACCAGTTGAAACGATTTAAAGCCAGTTGAAACTAGTCAAGAACAGTTGAAACCAGTTGAGACCATTTGAAACTAGTTAAAACCAGTTGAAACCAGTTAAAATCAGTTGAAACCAGATGAGATCAGTTGAAACATGTTGAAACTACTTGAAACTAGTTAAAACCACTTGAAACCAGTTAAAACCAGTTGAGAACAGATCAAACCAGTTGAAACCAGTTGAGACCAGTTGAAATAACTTGAGATCAGTTAAAACTAGTCCATACCGGTTGAGACCAGTTCTAACCAGTTCAAAAAAAAGCCAGAAACCAGTTGAAACTAGTCAAGAACAGTTGAAACCAGTTGAGACCATTTGAAACTAGTTAAAACCAGTTGAAACCAGTTAAAATCAGTTGAAACCAGTTGAGATCAGTTGAAACATGTTGAAACTACTTGAAACTAGTTAAAACCAGTTGAAACCAGTTACAAATAGAGACCAGTTACAAATAGAGACCAGTTGAAACCAGTTGAAATTGCTTACCCCACCCCCACTTTAAATGTCAGGCCCCTAAGGCCTGGGCCACTATGTGAGTGGTCAGATGAGGTTTCTAACCTCCTAAGCTACACATTTATACCGACCCCAGTGTGGCCCACGCCGTTTCGATGTCTGAAAATAACGAAAATACAAGGATATGTAGCATTCTATATATAACGTTTGTAAATGGCAGGAAACACCTACATTGTCACTTTAACTGTCAGGCCCTTTTACAGCCTGGGCCACTATGTGAGTGGTCAGATGAGGTTGCTAACATCCTACGCTACACATTTACAGCGACCCCAATGTGGCCCAGGCCGTTTCAGTGTTTGTTTGAAATAAAGGCAGTATAAGGTTATGTATATATCATTTTATATGCGATCTTTGTAAAAGCTACACAGTTATAAAGACGCAAATGTGGCTAGGCCGTTTTAGTATTTCTTTTTTTAAATAAAGGCATTACAAAGTTATGTAGCATTTTATATATGCGACCTTTGTAAATGGCAAGAGGCACCTACATTGCCACTTTAACTGTCAGGCTCCTACAGACTGGGCCACTATGTCAGTGGTCAGATGAGGTTGGTATCATTTTAAGCTACACATTTATACCCACCCCAATATGGCCCAGGTCGTTTCAATGTCTCAAAATAACGAAAATACAAGGATATGTAGCATTTGATATATCATAACGTTTGTAAAGTGCAAGAAAACCTATATTGTCACTTTAACTGTCAGGCCCTTACGGCCTGGGCCACTATGTGAGTGGTCAGATGACGTTGTTAACATCCCAAGCTATATATTTATACCGATTTATACTGGTCATTTATACTGATACATTACATTTCAATACATTGTGTCACTTGATTTCCTAACATACGCTTTCTTGAAGTTCCTGAAGTTTCTTAGTTTCTTTTCAACTTCTGAATTACGTCATTATAAGAAATGACAATTTTGTTTCTTTTGAACAAAATAGCTTTCTAATTAGTTGGACAATATTGACGGGTTTGTTAAAAATCATTTTCAATACATTGCGTCATTAGTAGTAATGACGCAAATATAAGAAACCATAGCACTCGCGATTAAATATTAAGAAGAAAAAAGACATTTCATTCCTTCTGCTACTTTCAAATAGTTTGGTACTTGTTTCAAACTGCAAATGATTAGACTATCAAGCATCTTAAATTGGTCATTAATCAGTCACTTGATTTCATAACATACTCTTTCTTGAAAACCAATGATTCGCTTACCTTGCACGAAAATTTGATGGTTTTACGTTGCAAACGAACTCCCACCCGTTTGCAATGTAATGTACGATTTAACCAATAACGAACAAAATAGCTTTGGAACCAGATTGACAAAATTGACGGGTTTCTTACAAATCGTTTTCAATACATTGCGTCATACATTAGTAGTAATGTCGCAAAGATAAGAAACCATAGCACACGCCATTAAAGGTCAAGAAGAAAAAAGACATTTTATTCATTCTGCTATTTTCAAATACTTTGGTACTTGTTTCAAATTAAAGTAATTAGACTGTCAAGCATCTTAAATTGCTCAGTTGTCAGTCACTTGATTTCATAATACACTCTTTTTTGAAATTCAAGTTTATTTTAAACTTCTGAATTCCGTCATAATAAAAAATGAAAGTTTTGTTTCTTTTGAACAAAATAGCTTTGCAATCAGATTGACAAAATTGACGGGTGTGTTACAAATCATTTTCAATACATTGCGTCATTAGTAGTAATGACGCAAAAATAAGAAACCATAGCACACGCGATTAAAGATCACAAGAAAAAAGACATTTTATTCATTCTTCTACTCTCAAGTAGTTTGGTACTCGTTTCAAACTGCAATTAATTAGACTATCAAGCATCTTAAATTGGTCATTTATCAGTCATTTGATTTCATAACATACTCTTTCTTGAAGTTCCTGAAGTTTCTTAAGTTTTTTTTTTAAATTTCTGATTTCCGCCATAACAAGAAATGAAAGTTTTTGTTTCTTTTGAACCAAATAGCTGTGTAATCAGATTGACAAAATTGACGGGTTTGTTAGAAATCATTTTCAATACATTGCGTCATTAGTAGTAATGACGCAAAGACAAGCGATTAAAGATTAAGAAGAAAAAGACATTTCATTCCTTCTGCTACTTTCAAATACTTTGGTACTTGTTTCAAACTTCAAATGATTAGACTATCAAGCATCCTAAATTGGTCATTTATCAGTGACTTGGTCTCATTACATACTGTTTCTTGAAAACCAATGATTTCGTTTAACCTTGCAGGAAAATTTGACGGTTTTACGTTGTAAACGAACTCCCACCCGTTTGCAATGTAATGGTACGATTTAACCAATAACGAACAAAATAGCTTTGGAATCAGATTGACAAAATTGACGGGTTTGTTACAAATCATTTTCAATACATTGCGTCATTTGTAGTAATGACGCAAAGATAAGAAACCATAGCACACGAGATTAAAGATCAAGAAGAAAAAACACATTTCATTCCTTCTGCTGCTTTCAAATACTTTGGTACTTGTTTTAAACTGCCAGTAATTAGACTATCAAGCATCTTAGAACGGTCATTTATCAGTCACTTAATTCCGTAACATACTCTTTCTTGAAGTTCCTGAAGTTTCTTAAAGTTTCTTTTAAACTTCTCAATTCCGTCATAATAAGAAATGAAAGTTTTGTTTCTTTTGAACAAAATAGCTTTGTAATCAGATTGACAAAATTGACGGCTTTGTTACGAATAATTTTCAATACATTGCGTCATTTACTAATGACGCAAATGACGCAAAAATAAGAAACCATAGGACGCGCAATTAAAGAGTTAGAAGGAAAAAGGCATTTCATTCGTTCTATTACTTTTAAATACTTTGGTACTTGTGGCAAGCTGCGAGTAACTAGACTATCAAGCATCTTAAATTGGTCATTTATCATTCACTTGAATTCATAACATCCTGTTTTTTTGAAAACCAATGATTTCGTTTCCCTTGCACGAAAATTTGACGGTTTTACTTTGGAAATGGTTTCAATCCCGTTGGCAATGTAATGTACGATTTCCCCAATAACAGATTCTTTATTTCGTCGAACCTTCCCCGGATTTCTAGCGAGTAACAAAAATCGACATAACAAATACAAGGAATTTTCTCTCCTTGTACAACACATCGAATATACTGCCCAATGTTTCTTTACTTTGCGTTGTTATTGCCAAATACCCAATTTACTGGGAATTCAATGAAACTTTCAGTATGGACTAATTTGATTTCATCACCGTTATAATGCCGAGACTCATTACACACACTAATTTCTCAACTGGTTTCAACTGGTTTGAACTAGTCTCAACTTGTTTGAACTGGTTCCATCTGGTTTCAACTGAAATTGAACTGATCTCAACTGGTTTTAACTGGTTTCATCTCGTTAAACTGGTTTTAACTGGGTTCAACTGGTGTCAACTAGTTTCAACTGATCTCAAGTATTTCAAAAAGTTCAACCCACAAAAACAAAAGGGTTTACAAAATAGAGCGTTCATTAAAAGACAATGGAAGGAAGAAGAGAAACTTGTATTATAAAGGAAAGCAAGGGAGAGATGGATAAGTTTGAAAAGAAACCAGTCAAAATCAGTTGAAACCAGTTTAGATCAGTCGAAACCTGTTAAAATTACTTGAAACTAGTTAAAACCAGTTGAAACCAGTTGAAAAAAGTTAAAACTACTTGAAACCAGTTAGTTAGAAAGAGAGACCAGTTGAAAACCAGTGAAAACCTGTTAAAACCAGTTTAGACATTTCAAACAAGTTGAAACCAGTTGAAACCAAATGAAACCACTTGAGATCAGTTGAAACTACGTACTTGAAACCAGTGAAAACCAGTTGAGACTAGTTGAACCCAGTTGAGATACATTGAACCAGTTAAAACGAGTTGAGACCAGTTCAAAGCAGTTGAAACCAGCTAAAACCAGTTGAGACCAGTTCAAACCAGTTGAAACCATTTAAAACCAGTTGAGAACAGATCAAACCAGTTGAAACTAGTTGAGACCAGTTGAAATAACTTGAGATCAGTTGAAACTAGACCATACCGGTTGAGACCAGTTCTAACCAGTTGAGACCAGTTCAAAAAAAAGTTGGAACCAGTTGAAACGAGTTAAAACCAGTTGAAACTAGTCAAGAATAGTTGAAACCAGTTGAGACCATTTGAAACTAGTTAAAACCAGTTGAAACCAGTCAAAATCAGTTGAAACCAGTTTAGATCAGTCGAAACCTGTTAAAATTATTTGAAACTAGTTAAAACCAGTTGAAACCAGTTGAAAAAGTTTAACCTATTTGAAATCAGTTAGTTAGAAACAGAGACCAGTTGAAAACCAGTGAAAACCTGTTAAAACCAGTTGAAACCAAATGAAACCACTTGAGATCAGTTGAAACTACGTACTTGAAACCAGTGAAAACCAGTTGAGACTAGTTGAACCCAGTTGAGATACATTGAACCAGTTAAAACCAGTTAAAACCAGTTGAGACCAGTTCAAAGCAGTTGAAACCAGCTAAAACCAGTTGAGACCAGTTCAAACCAGTTGAAACCAGTTAAAACCAGTTGAGAACAGATCAAACCAGTTGAAACTAGTTGAGACCAGTTGAAATAACTTGAGATCAGTTGAAACTAGTCCATACCGGTGGAAACCAGTTCTAACCAGTTGAGACCAGTTCAAAAAAAGTTGAAACCAGTTGAAACGAGTTAAAACCATTTGAAACTAGTCAAGAATACGTGAAACCAGTTGAGACCATTTGAAACTAGTTAAAACCAGTTGAAACCAGTCAAAATCACTTGAAACCAGTTTAGATCAATCGAAACCTGTTAAAATTACTTGAAACTAGTTAAAACCAGTGTAAACCAGTTGAAAAAAGTTAAACCTACTTGAAATCAGTTAGTTAGAAACAGAGACCAGTTGAAAACCAGTGAAAACCTGTTAAAACCAGTTTAGACACTTCAAACAAGTTGAAACCACTTGAAATCAGTTGAAACTACGTACTTGAAACCAGTGAAAACCAGTTGAGACTAGTTGAACCCAGTTGAGATACATTGAACCAGTTAAAACCAGATAAAACCAGTTGAGACCAGTTCAAAGCAGTTGAAACCAGCTAAAACCAGTTGAGACCAGTTCAAACCAGTTGAAACCAGTTAAAACCAGTTGAGAACGGATCAAACCAGTTGAAACCAGTTGAGACCAGTTCAAACTAGTCCATACCGGTTGAGACCAGTTCTAACCAGTTGAGACCAGTTCAAAAAAGTTGAAACCAGTTGAAACTAGTCAAGAACAGTTGAAACCAGTTGAGACCATTTGAAACTAGTTAAAACCAGTTGAAACCAGTTAAAATCAGTTGAAACCAGATGAGATCAGTTGAAACATGTTGAAACTACTTGAAACTAATTAAAACCACTTGAAACCAGTTAAAACCAGTTGAGAACAGATCAAACCAGTTGAAACCAGTTGAGACCAGTTGAAATAACTTGAGATCAGTTAAAACTAGTCCATACCGGTTGAGACCAGTTCTAACCAGTTCAAAAAAGCCGAAACCAGTTGAAACGAGTTAAAACCAGTTGAAACTAGTCAAGAACAGTTGAAACCAGTTGAGACCATTTGAAACTAGTTAAAACCAGTTGAAACCAGTTAAAATCAGTTGAAACCAGTTGAGATCAGTTGAAACATGTTGAAACTACTTGAAACTAGTTAAAACCAGTTGAAACCAGTTACAAATAGAGACCAGTTACAAATAGAGACCAGTTGAAACCAGTTGAAATTGGTTACCCCATCCCCACTTTAAATGTCAGGCCCCTAAGGCCTGGGCCACTACGTGAGTGGTCAGATGAGGTTGCTAACCTCCTAAGCTACACATTTATACCGACCCCAGTGTGGCCCACGCCGTTTCGATGTCTGAAAATAACGAAAATACAAGGATATGTAGAATTTCATATATAACGTTTGTAAATGGCAGGAAACACCTACATTGTCACTTTAACTGTCAGGCCCTTTTACAGCCTGGGCCACTATGTGAGTGGTCAGATGAGGTTGCTAACATCCTACGCTACACATTTACAGCGACCCCAATGTGGCCCAGGCCGTTTCAGTGTTTGTTTGAAATAAAGGCAGTATAAGGTTATGTATATATCATTTTATATGCGATCTTTGTAAAAGCTACACAGTTATAAAGACGCAAATGTGGCTAGGCCGTTTTAGTATTTCTTTTTTTAAATAAAGGCATTACAAAGTTATGTAGCATTTTATATATGCGACCTTTGTAAATGGCAAGAGGCACCTACATTGCCACTTTAACTGTCAGGCTCCTACAGACTGGGCCACTATGTGAGTGGTCAGATGAGGTTGGTATCATTTTAAGCTACACATTTATACCCACCCCAATATGGCCCAGGCCGTTTCAATGTCTCAAAATAACGAAAATACAAGGATATGTAGCATTTGATATATCATAACGTTTGTAAAGTGCAAGAAACCCTATATTGTCACTTTAACTGTCAGGCCCTTACGGCCTGGGCCACTATGTGAGTGGTCAGATGACGTTGTTAACATCCCAAGCTATATATTTATACCGATTTATACTGGTCATTTATACTGATACATTACATTTCAATACATTGTGTCACTTGATTTCCTAACATACGCTTTCTTGAAGTTCCTGAAGTTTCTTAGTTTCTTTTCAACTTCTGAATTACGTCATTATAAGAAATGACAATTTTGTTTCTTTTGAACAAAATAGCTTTCTAATTAGTTGGACAATATTGACGGGTTTGTTAAAAATCATTTTCAATACATTGCGTCATTAGTAGTAATGACGCAAATATAAGAAACCATAGCACTCGCGATTAAATATTAAGAAGAAAAAAGACATTTCATTCCTTCTGCTACTTTCAAATAGTTTGGTACTTGTTTCAAACTGCAAATGATTAGACTATCAAGCATCTTAAATTGGTCATTAATCAGTCATTTGATTTCATAACATACTCTTTCTTGAAAACCAATGATTCGCTTACCTTGCACGAAAATTTGATGGTTTTACGTTGCAAACGAACTCCCACCCGTTTGCAATGTAATGTACGATTTAACCAATAACGAACAAAATAGCTTTGGAACCAGATTGACAAAATTGACGGGTTTCTTACAAATCGTTTTCAATACATTGCGTCATACATTAGTAGTAATGTCGCAAAGATAAGAAACCATAGCACACGCCATTAAAGGTCAAGAAGAAAAAAGACATTTTATTCATTCTGCTATTTTCAAATACTTTGGTACTTGTTTCAAATTAAAGTAATTAGACTGTCAAGCATCTTAAATTGCTCAGTTGTCAGTCACTTGATTTCATAATACACTCTTTTTTGAAATTCAAGTTTATTTTAAACTTCTGAATTCCGTCATAATAAAAAATGAAAGTTTTGTTTCTTTTGAACAAAATAGCTTTGCAATCAGATTGACAAAATTGACGGGTGTGTTACAAATCATTTTCAATACATTGCGTCATTAGTAGTAATGACGCAAAAATAAGAAACCATAGCACACGCGATTAAAGATCACAAGAAAAAAAACATTTTATTCATTCTTCTACTCTCAAGTAGTTTGGTACTCGTTTCAAACTGCAATTAATTAGACTATCAAGCATCTTAAATTGGTCATTTATCAGTCATTTGATTTCATAACATACTCTTTCTTGAAGTTCCTGAAGTTTCTTAAGTTTTTTTTTTTAATTTCTGATTTCCGCCATAACAAGAAATGAAAGTTTTTGTTTCTTTTGAACAAAATAGCTTTGTAATCAGATTGACAAAATTGACGGGTTTGTTAGAAATCATTTTCAATACATTGCGTCATTAGTAGTAATGACGCAAAGACAAGCGATTAAAGATTAAGAAGAAAAAGACATTTCATTCCTTCTGCTACTTTCAAATACTTTGGTACTTGTTTCAAACTTCAAATGATTAGACTATCAAGCATCCTAAATTGGTCATTTATCAGTGACTTGGTCTCATTACATACTGTTTCTTGAAAACCAATGATTTCGTTTAACCTTGCAGGAAAATTTGACGGTTTTTACGTTGTAAACGAACTCCCACCCGTTTGCAATGTAATGGTACGATTTAACCAATAACGAACAAAATAGCTTTGGAATCAGATTGACAAAATTGACGGGTTTGTTACAAATCATTTTCAATACATTGCGTCATTTGTAGTAATGACGCAAAGATAAGAAACCATAGCACACGAGATTAAAGATCAAGAAGAAAAAAGACATTTCATTCCTTCTGCTGCTTTCAAATACTTTGGTACTTGTTTTTAAACTGCCAGTAATTAGACTATCAAGCATCTTAAAACGGTCATTTATCAGTCACTTAATTCCGTAACATACTCTTTCTTGAAGTTCCTGAAGTTTCTTAAAGTTTCTTTTAAACTTCTCAATTCCGTCATAATAAGAAATGAAAGTTTTGTTTCTTTTGAACAAAATAGCTTTGTAATCAGATTGACAAAATTGACGGCTTTGTTACGAATAATTTTCAATACATTGCGTCATTTACTAATGACGCAAATGACGCAAAAATAAACCATAGGACGCGCAATTAAAGAGTTAGAAGGAAAAAGGCATTTCATTCGTTCTATTACTTTTAAATACTTTGGTACTTGTGGCAAGCTGCGAGTAACTAGACTATCAAGCATCTTAAATTGGTCATTTATCATTCACTTGAATTCATAACATCCTGTTTTTTTGAAAACCAATGATTTCGTTTCCCTTGCACGAAAATTTGACGGTTTTCCTTTGGAAATGGTTTCAATCCCGTTGGCAATGTAATGTACGATTTCCCCAATAACAGATTCTTTATTTCGTCGAACCTTCCCCGGATTTCTAGCGAGTAACAAAAATCGACATAACAAATACAAGGAATTTTCTCTCCTTGTACAACACATCGAATATACTGCCCAATGTTTCTTTACTTTGCGTTGTTACTGCCAAATACCCAATTTACTGGGAATTCAATGAAACTTTCAGTATGGACTAATTTGATTTCATCACCGTTATAATGCCGAGACTCATTACACACACTAATTTCTCAACTGGTTTCAACTGGTTTGAACTAGTCTCAACTGGTTTGAACTGGTTTCATCTGGTTTCAACTGAATTGAACTGATCTCAACTGGTTTTAACTGGTTTCATCTAGTTAAACTGGTTTTAACTGGGTTCAACTGGTGTCAACTAGTTTCAACTGATCTCAAGGATTCAAAAAGTTCAACCCACATAAACAAAAGGTTTACAAAATAGAGCGTTCATTAAAAGACAATGGAAGGGAAGAAGAGAAACTTGTATTATAAAGGAAAGCAAGGGAGAGATGGATAAGTTTGAAAAGAAATGATGAAAGCAACTACTATAAAGAAATGCAAATTAAAAAAAAGATAAATCAAACCTGGATGAATGCAAAGATTAATATCAAGGAAAGAAGTTGAAACCAGTTAAAACCAGTTGAGACCAGTTTAAACCGTGTAAAAAAAGTTGAAAAAAATCGAGAACAGTTGAAACCAGATGAGACCAGTGGAAACTAGTTAAAATCAGTTAAAACCAGTTGAAACCAGTCAAAATCAGTTGAAACCAGTTTAGATCAGTCGAAACCTGTTAAAATTACTTGAAACTAGTTAAAACCAGTTGAAACCAGTTGAAAAAAGTTAAAACTACTTGAAACCAGTTAGTTAGAAACAGAGACCAGTTGAAAACCAGTGAAAACCTGTTAAAACCAGTTTAGACATTTCAAACAAGTTGAAACCAGTTGAAACCAAATGAAACCACTTGAGATCAGTTGAAACTACGTACTTGAAACCAGTGAAAACCAGTTGAGACTAGTTGAACCCAGTTGAGATACATTGAACCACTTAAAACGAGTTGAGACCAGTTCAAAGCAGTTGAAACCAGCTAAAACCAGTTGAGACCAGTTCAAACCAGTTGAAACCAGTTAAAACCAATTGAGAACAGATCAAACCAGTTGAAACCAGTTGAGACCAGTTGAAATAACTTGAGATCTATGTAAAACCAGTTGAGAACAGATCAAACCAGTTGAAACCAGTTGAGACCAGTTGAAATAACTTGAGATCAGTTAAAACTAGTCCATACCGGTTGAGACCAGTTCTAACCAGTTCAAAAAAAGCCGAAACCAGTTGAAACGAGTTAAAACCAGTTGAAACTAGTCAAGAACAGTTGAAACCAGTTGAGACCATTTGAAACTAGTTAAAACCAGTTGAAACCAGTTAAAATCAGTTGAAACCAGTTGAGATCAGTTGAAACATGTTGAAACTACTTGAAACTAGTTAAAACCAGTTGAAACCAGTTACAAATAGAGACCAGTTACAAATAGAGACCAGTTGAAACCAGTTTGAAATTGCTTACCCCACCCCCACTTTAAATGTCAGGCCCCTAAGGCCTGGGCCACTACGTGAGTGGTCAGATGAGGTTGCTAACCTCCTAAGCTACACATTTATACCGACCCCAGTGTGGCCCACGCCGTTTCGATGTCTGAAAATAACGAAAATACAAGGATATGTAGCATTTTATATATAACGTTTGTAAATGGCAGGAAACACCTACATTGTCACTTTAACTGTCAGGCCCTTTTACAGCCTGGGCCACTATGTGAGTGGTCAGATGAGGTTGCTAACATCCTACGCTACACATTTACAGCGACCCCAATGTGGCCCAGGCCGTTTCAGTGTTTGTTTGAAATAAAGGCAGTATAAGGTTATGTATATATCATTTTATATGCGATCTTTGTAAAAGCTACACAGTTATAAAGACGCAATTGTGGCTAGGCCGTTTTAGTATTTCTTTTTTTAAATAAAGGCATTACAAAGTTATGTAGCATTTTATATATGCGACCTTTGTAAATGGCAAGAAGCACCTACATTGCCACTTTAACTGTCAGGCTCCTACAGACTGGGCCACTATGTGAGTGGTCAGATGAGGTTGGTATCATTTTAAGCTACACATTTATACCCACCCCAATATGGCCCAGGCCGTTTCAATGTCTCAAAATAACGAAAATACAAGGATATGTAGCATTTGATATATCATAACGTTTGTAAAGTGCAAGAAAACCTATATTGTCACTTTAACTGTCAGGCCCTTACGGCCTGGGCCACTATGTGAGTGGTCAGATGACGTTGTTAACATCCCAAGCTATATATTTATACCGATTTATACTGGTCATTTATACTGATACATTACATTTCAATACATTGTGTCACTTGATTTCTAACATACGCTTTCTTGAAGTTCCTGAAGTTTCTTAGTTTCTTTTCAACTTCTGAATTACGTCATTATAAGAAATTGACAATTTTGTTTCTTTTGAACAAAATAGCTTTCTAATTAGTTGGACAATATTGACGGGTTTGTTAAAAATCATTTTCAATACATTGCGTCATTAGTAGTAATGACGCAAATATAAGAAACCATAGCACTCGCGATTAAATATTAAGAAGAAAAAAAGACATTTCATTCCTTCTGCTACTTTCAAATAGTTTGGTACTTGTTTCAAACTGCAAATGATTAGACTATCAAGCATCTTAAATTGGTCATTAATCAGTCACTTGATTTCATAACATACTCTTTCTTGAAAACCAATGATTCGCTTACCTTGCACGAAAATTTGATGGTTTTACGTTGCAAACGAACTCCCACCCGTTTGCAAATGTAATGTACGATTTAACCAATAACGAACAAAATAGCTTTGGAACCAGATTGACAAAATTGACGGGTTTCTTTACAAATCGTTTTCAATACATTGCGTCATACATTAGTAGTAATGTCGCAAAGATAAGAAACCATAGCACACTGCCATTAAAGGTCAAAGAAGAAAAAAGACATTTTATTCATTCTGCTATTTTCAAATACTTTGGTACTTGTTTCAAATTAAAGTAATTAGACTGTCAAGCATCTTAAATTGCTCAGTTGTCAGTCACTTGATTTCATAATACACTCTTTTTTGAAATTCAAGTTTATTTTTAAACTTCTGAATTCCGTCATAATAAAAAATGAAAGTTTTGTTTCTTTTGAACAAAATAGCTTTGCAATCAGATTGACAAAATTGACGGAGTGTGTTACAAATCATTTTCAATACATTGCGTCATTAGTAGTAATGACGCAAAAATAAGAAACCATAGCACACGCGATTAAAGATCACAAGAAAAAAGACATTTTATTCATTCTTCTACTCTCAAGTAGTTTGGTACTCGTTTCAAACTGCAATTAATTAGACTATCAAGCATCTTAAATTGGTCATTTATCAGTCATTTGATTTCATAACATACTCTTTCTTGAAGTTCCTGAAGTTTCTTAAGTTTTTTTTTAATTTCTGATTTCCGCCATAACAAGAAATGAAAGTTTTTGTTTCTTTTGAACAAAATAGCTTTGTAATCAGATTGACAAAATTGACGGGTTTGTTAGAAATCATTTTCAAATCATTGCGTCATTAGTAGTAATGACGCAAAGACAAGCGATTAAAGATTAGAAGAAAAAGACATTTCATTCCTTCTGCTACTTTCAAATACTTTGGTACTTGTTTCAAACTTCAAATGATTAGACTATCAAGCATCCTAAATTGGTCATTTATCAGTGACTTGGTCTCATTACATACTGTTTCTTGAAAACCAATGATTTCGTTTAACCTTGCAGGAAAATTTGACGGTTTTACGTTGTAAACGAACTCCCACCCGTTTGCAATGTAATGGTACGATTTAACCAATAACGAACAAAATAGCTTTGGAATCAGATTGACAAAATTGACGGGTTTGTTACAAATCATTTTCAATACATTGCGTCATTTGTAGTAATGACGCAAAGATAAGAAACCATAGCACACGAGATTAAAGATCAAGAAGAAAAAAGACATTTCATTCCTTCTGCTGCTTTCAAATACTTTGGTACTTGTTTTAAACTGCCAGTAATTAGACTATCAAGCATCTTAAAACGGTCATTTATCAGTCACTTAATGCCGTAACATAACTCTTTCTTGAACTTCCTGAAGTTTCTTAAAGTTTCTTTTAAACTTCTCAATTCCGTCATAATAAGAAATGAAAGTTTTGTTTCTTTTGAACAAAATAGCTTTGTAATCAGATTGACAAAATTGACGGCTTTGTTACGAATAATTTTCAATACATTGCGTCATTTACTAATGACGCAAATGACGCAAAAATAAGAAACCATAGGACGCGCAATTAAAGAGTTAGAAGAAAAAAGGCATTTCATTCGTTCTATTACTTTTAATTACTTTGGTACTTGTGGCAAGCTGCGAGTAACTAGACTATCAAGCATCTTAAATTGGTCATTTATCATTCACTTGAATTCATAACATCCTGTTTTTTTGAAAACCAATGATTTCGTTTCCCTTGCACGAAAATTTGACGGTTTTACTTTGGAAATGGTTTCAATCCCGTTGGCAATGTAATGTACGATTTCCCCAATAACAGATTCTTTATTTCGTCGAACCTTCCCCGGATTTCTAGCGAGTAACAAAAATCGACATAACAAATACAAGGAATTTTCTCTCCTTGTACAACACATCGAATATACTGCCCAATGTTTCTTTACTTTGCGTTGTTACTGCCAAATACCCAATTTACTGGGAATTCAATGAACTTTCAGTATGGACTAATTTGATTTCACACCGTTATAATGCCGAGACTCATTACACACACTAATTTCTCAACTGGTTTCAACTGGTTTTGAACTAGTCTCAACTGGTTTGAACTGGTTTCATCTGGTTTCAACTGAATTGAACTGATCTCAACTGGTTTTAACTGGTTTCATCTAGTTAAACTGGTTTTAACTGGGTTCAACTGGTGTCAACTAGTTTCAACTGATCTCAAGGATTCAAAAAGTTCAACCCACAAAAACAAAAGGTTTACAAAATAGAGCGTTCATTAAAAGACAATGGAAGGGAAGAAGAGAAACTTGTATTATAAAGGAAAGCAAGGGATGAGATGGATAAGTTTGAAAAGAAATGATGAAAGCAACTACTATAAAGAAATGCAAATTAAAAAAAAGAATAAATCAAACCTGGATGAATGCAAAGATTAATATCAAGGAAAGAAGTTGAAACCAGTTAAAACCAGTTGAGACCAGTTTAAACCGTTGTAAAAAAAGTTGAAAAAAAATCGAGAACAGTTGAAACCAGATTGAGACCAGTGGAAACTAGTTAAAATCAGTTAAAACCAGTTGAAACCAGTCAAAATCAGTTGAAACCAGTTTAGATCAGTCGAAACCTGTTTAAAATTATTTGAAACTAGTTAAAACCAGTTGAAACCAGTTGAAAAAAAGTTAAAACTACTTGAAACCAGTTAGTTAGAAACAGAGACCAGTTTGAAAACCAGTTAAAATCAGTTAAAACCAGTTGAGACCAGTTCAAAGCAGTTGAAACCAGCTAAAACCAGTTGAGACCAGTTCAAAGCAGTTGAAACCAGCTAAAACCAGTTTGAGACCAGTTCAAACCAGTTGAAACCAGTTAAAACCAGTTTGAGAACAGATCAAACCAGTTGAAACTATTTGAGACCAGTTGAAATAACTTGAGATCAGTTGAAACTAGTCCATACCGGTGGAAACCAGTTCTAACCAGTTGAGACCAGTTCAAAAAAAGTTGAAACCAGTTGAAACGAGTTAAAACCATTTGAAACTAGTCAAGAATACGTGAAACCAGTTCTGAGACCATTTGAAACTAGTTAAAACCAGTTGAAACCAGTCAAAATCACTTGAAACCAGTTTAGATCAATCGAAACCTGTTAAAATTACTTGAAACTAGTTAAAACCAGTGTAAACCAGTTGAAAAAGTTAAACCTACTTGAAATCAGTTAGTTAGAAACAGAGACCAGTTGAAAACCAGTGAAAACCTGTTAAAACCAGTTTAGACATTTCAAACAAGTTGAAACCACTTGAAATCAGTTGAAACTACGTACTTGAAACCAGTGAAAACCAGTTGAGACTAGTTGAACCCAGTTGAGATACATTGAACCAGTTAAAACCAGATAAAACCAGTTGAGACCAGTTCAAAGCAGTTGAAACCAGCTAAAACCAGTTGAGACCAGTTCAAACCAGTTGAAACCAGTTAAAACCAGTTGAGAACGGATCAAACCAGTTGAAAACCAGTATGAGACCAGTTCAAACTAGTCCATACCGGTTAGAGACCAGTTCTAACCAGTTGAGACCAGTTCAAAAAAAGTTGAAACCAGTTGAAACGATTTAAAACCAGTTGAAACTAGTCAAGAACAGTTGAAACCAGTTGAGACCATTTGAAACTAGTTAAAACCAGTTGAAACCAGTTAAAATCAGTTGAAACCAGATGAGATCAGTTGAAACATGTTGAAACTACTTGAAACTAGTTAAAACCACTTGAAACCAGTTAAAACCAGTTGAGAACAGATCAAACCAGTTGAAACCAGTTCTGAGACCAGTTGAAATAACTTGAGATCAGTTAAAACTAGTCCATACCGGTTGAGACCAGTTCTAACCAGTTCAAAAAAAGCCGAAACCAGTTTGAAACGAGTTAAAACCAGTTGAAACTAGTCAAGAACAGTTGATAACCAGTTAGAGACCATTTGAAACTAGTTAAAAACCAGTTGAAACCAGTTAAAATCAGTTTGAAACCAGTTAGAGATCAGTTGAAAACATGTTGAAACTACTTGAAACTAGTTAAAACCAGTTGAAACCAGTTACAAATAGAGACCAGTTACAAATAGAGACCAGTTGAAACCAGTTGAAATTGCTTACCCCACCCCCACTTTAAATGTCAGGCCCCTAAGGCCTGGGCCACTATGTGAGTGGTCAGATGAGGTTTCTAACCTCCTAAGCTACACATTTATACCGACCCCAGTGTGGCCCACGCCGTTTCGATGTCTGAAAATAACGAAAATACAAGGATATGTAGCATTTTATATATAACGTTTGTAAATGGCAGGAAACACCTACATTGTCACTTTAACTGTCAGGCCCTTTTACAGCCTGGGCCACTATGTGAGTGGTCAGATGAGGTTGCTAACATCCTACGCTACACATTTACAGCGACCCCAATGTGGCCCAGGCCGTTTCAGTGTTTGTTTGAAATAAGGCAGTATAA